>NW_009720086.1:36394-60892 GCF_000703405.1 Apaloderma vittatum | reverse complement strand
GGAAAGAGAATTAAAGGTCTAAGGAAAAAAATCACAGAATCACAGAATGGTAGGGGTTGTAAGGAACCTCTGAAGATGATCTAGCCCAATGACTGCTGGGAAATGTAAAGTTTTAACAAAACTAAGCAAGTCATCTCCCACTGAGCTGCTCAAGGAAACAAACATGCCAAAAAAGTTCTGTTCCAATATTATTTTTTTCAGCGAAAATGCAATCTCAACAGTCTTTTCACACTAATTTTGCAAAAGCAAAATAATCCAACATTGAATAATCAAAGTCTCAAAATCAACTGCTCACTGATAGTTAGAATATGTAAAAGTTTTATTGCTCCAAAAGCAATTTCATTCCTTGCTTTGATCTTTTTATAATGGTAATTTTATGGTTTCTTGAGGATCCAAACAGAATACAAAGTTTGGAAGTTTCTTAAAATGCTGAGCTAAAATACAGATAAAACCAGTAAAATTTAATTCATATATATGGTATGTTCACTTTGATTTTTTTCCCTTGATATTCATTCTGCCCTATATTTCATAAACCCAGATGAAAACATTTGGCTCTGGGAAATGATAAATGCTCTTGTAATACTAGCACTCTAAGGATTAAAATTATAGTTTTATTTAAGCCTTATATCCAAAATCTGTTCCTGAGCTTGCCATAGCTTTGAAATAATTCTTCAATACACCAGTAACCAATAGCTATAGATAAAAACTGAAGAAAACACTCACCTTGCTGTCTCTCTCCACTCTGCATCCTCTCCTTCACGCCAGCAAATTTCATCAAGCTCAGTAAAGAGATCATGAGGAATGTGTTCCTCATCATCATCTTCCGTTCCAAGAATAAACTGCACCCTTTGTGATGGGGTATCTGGGGAAAAAATAAAAAGATCAAGTCCAGAATAACAGGTTTTTTGCCCTGAGCTAGCAAATACCTAAAATTTCAGGAGATTTTCCAGACTCTTTCATCCCTATTACTTACTGCGTAGCTATGCTGCAGTAACATTTACACACAAACACCTTCAGATTTAGACCTCTTTATTTACCGTACTTGTCTAGCCTGCTAATTAAACAAACTCATCTAAAGATAGAATGTGATGTACAGAAGCAATGACTATTGCACTGGGATAGTATCTCTGAGAAAAAAGGCAGCACAGAGAGCAGATAGATAGAGATGATAAAAGGCTTCTACTCCAGTGCTACAAAAACTACTTTGCCACAAAGCAGTTTTGTCTAAACCTACAGATGTGGCTCAGCTCACAAAGGTGTTAGACTAAACGTGCATTCTTTGTAGTACCTAGCAGGAGAAAGAAACCAAAAGCAACCTCTCTAATGTAAATATACAACTGAGACCTTCAAAAAGAATACATCACTATTTACACCTACTAGCCCCTGTCCCTTTGTAAACCGTTCCTATATGGTTATAATGTTCCAGATGAACAAGCTCTTTATCTGTCCCAACTTCCCCACCTTGTTCTTCCTCTCTCTGTCTTCCCTTTATGCCCCTATTACCAGTTATTTTTTCTTCATAACTTTTCAGTGCAGATCACTAAATGTATTTGAGATATACTATTCTTTTTTCATATCACTCAGAAAATTTCCAGAATTCACAAAGCACCTTAACGCACATGTATATTGATAATTAAAAAAAAAAAAAAATCCCATTGGCTTAGTTAAATGCAAATCTCAAATGAACAAACTCTTGATGAAACCCAGTCTCTCTAGAAATATATAGTTATCTTTTCTGCTAATGCATTATAGATTTCTGAGAGGAATCAAAAGTTCTTTGTGAGAGCTGATAGCAGCCAGGCTGCCAGTGAAAAAGTGACTATCCAGTAGAACACCTTAGGGATGCCTTGAACGCTGTCTAAATGAAGTTCTGTTTTACAACCATATTTTTAAGACAAGCTACCATATTTTCCATCTAGCAGTGAAGAGCATCATTGCATAGGATCCTCAGGCTCTCTGAATTTCAGAGAAACTGAGATGATAGCACTCACTGAATGCTAGTTAAAGACCAAATACAGCATTGATCAAAAATAATTAAACGGGCCACTGATAGGAGAGATGAACTTTAGTAGTAGCAGCAGTATTCTTGTTATATCAATGACACACACACACACAATGCATGACAGTTTTTACCTGACGTCTATTTGTTTAAACAGAGTGTAAAGAAATGCAGGAAGAAATACAGACGATAAGGTAGAGAGACATGGGCCCAGGTACTACTAAAGTCTAGAAAATGGAACTGCAGGGCGACAGCTAAGGGGACAGAAATTACTTTTGGTCAATCATTAAAAGAACAGCAACAATCTCCTCTATTTTATCTTTCTTTTATTACTTCGCTCACTGTTCAGTCGTCTTTTTTTCTTTAAAATCACACAGAATCACAGAATCACAGAATGTTCGGGGTTGGAAGGGACCTCTGAAGATCATCTAGTCCAACCTTCATCCCAGCACACCTAACCACTACACCACAGCCTCAAGTGCTGGATCTACTTTTTTTTTAAACACCTCCAGGGTTGGTGACTCCACCACCTCCCTGGGCAGCCTGTTCCAGTGCCTCACCACTCGTTCAGTAAAGAACTTCCTCCGAATGTCCAACCTAAACTTACCCTGACGCAACTTGAGGCCATTTCCCCTTGTCCTGTCATTAGTAATTAGAGAGAAGAGACCAGCACCAGCCTCACTACAGCCTCCTTTTAGGTAGTTGTAGAGGGCAATAAGGTCTTCTCTCAGCCTCCTCTTCTCCAGACTAAACAAACCCAGTTCTCTACTCTAGACCTCCTTCCAGCCTCTCTCTACCTATTTTTTTTAAAAATCCTTTATGTTCCTCACAGTCACATGTTGGCATGTTCTAGAGAAGGATGAAGTAAATAAGAACATCAAGATTTAATGTGAGACCAGAAACTATGTTCTGGTCAAGAAGCGTGCAACTTCTTAAGTCTATTTGCCAGAAGGACAAAATTCAGTCAGATATGAACTTGCAAAGGGCAACTGCATATGACTAGTGACAGAACATGGAAAACAAACTACTTCAGTAGAGAGCTGGAATGCAGTGAGAATCTGAGCATAAGCATTGCCAGGAACGTCCTGTGCTCTTGATAAAATCAGCACTAGAACTGATTTACAGCAACAGCTACTGTTAAGCAATAAATGAGTAGCACTGCACAGCAGAGCTGCAGATTTATGACAGTTATGATGCTCATGCAAATGCACGCTTTCAGCGTGGGAAGGAAAGCAGAGGATCAGAAATCTCTTGAAGTCAGGTGAGTAGCAACAAGGAAACACCCTGCTGCTGTTACTTCCTCTTACTGGGTCTTCTGTGTAACATAGAGCTACCTGATTGACAACAGTGAAGAATCTATATAAATGACAAAATATGCACTAAATTCTCTTCTTTCTTGTTAACATGCCAGTAAAACTAGCTGCTAGATTCTGGGTATCTTTCTTTGCTGCTGTCATTTGTACTGGTGTCTGAAAACCGCAAGCCACAGCTTGACTTTCAAACACTAAACTGAAAACCAAAAATAAAGTTGTTTGCTTTATAGTACAATAACTTTATTTCAGGGACAAAATCTAAGAGAATTAAACAACAGGAACACAATAACACTTTTTTTTAAATTAGATCTGTTTGTTCTACTTATAAAACTCAGTTAACAGGATTACTCATGTGAGCGCTGCCAGATGGATTTGGCTCTTATTCACAGGAGTAATAAATACCAAGTATGTCATTAATGTGTTATACGGAAAACGAATAATATGCGATTCAAAAACAGTATCAAAGAATATTTCAGTTGCTGACTGTCGAACTGTGATAACTTAATCCTCAATGTAGAAGCACATTATTTGCAAACTAGGACACTCAATGTTCTGAAGTTCTGAGAAAACAGAAATTGGCTTGAATAGTATCTGTGTCTATCCCTACTTAAAGTAGCAGAGCTAAGGTAAAAGAAAAATTCTTAATGTTATTATTGCTATGTCTAAAAGGTAATGAAAATTAAAAAATAAATGAACGGGACTAATTTGTTACATTATTTCAACACTTGGGCTGGGCTAATGTCATAGTTCGAGCCACTTGCTCACCCCTGCCTCTTTAATGATGGAGAAGTAGAAAATTCAATAAAAACGGCTTTGAGATTAGGCCAAGGAGGGTTCACTTACGGTCATGGGCAAAAGTCAGAGTAAACTTGGGGAAAAAAATATTTTATTTACCAGCACCAGTTTAACCAAATCAACTAGATCATAGTAGAACAGTGAGAGAAATAAATACAAATAAATACACTTTCCTCCTCCACTCCTCCCTTCTTCTGGGCTACCTCCTCCCCGCTAGCAGCGCAGGGGGGCAGAGGATGAGGAGTGCAGTCTGTCCATCACTCAACTCTTCCTCCTTGGGAAAAGGACTCCTCAGAGCTTTCCCCTGCTGGCACATGATGTCCATCTCATGGGTGATAATCCTCCTCTTCCATGCGAGTCCTTCCCACCAGTGTGGGACCTACTCGCAGGCTGCAGTATCCTCTGCTTCAGCAAGGGTCCTCCTTCAGAGTCGCAGTTCGCTTCAGGAGCAGCTTTTGCTCCTGCGTGGTGTCAGTCTCTCCTGCCATGGGGTCCTCCGCCATCCCACCACCCCAGCACAGGCTCAGGGAGATCTCTGCCCCAGCACCGTTCTCTCCTTCCCCCTCTGTCTTTACCAACAGCATGGTTGCTCTCTTCGCCTCGCCCTCCTCACTAAAAGAAAACCTCCCCAACACAAAAGACAGGACAAAGAGGCTGGCCCAACAGGTTTCCCCTCTTAAATACATTGATGACAGAGGTGCTGACTGGCCTGGCCTTGGCCAGAGGAGGGTCAAACCTTTACCTCGGGCTGGGGGAGGCTCTGGAAGCTTCACAAAGAGCAACCCCCCCAATCCTTCCCCCACTACCAAAAACACCTGCCAGACACAAACCCATCACAGATAAAAAAGCAGGATCGTTCTCAGGCCCTCCACATAAATTAAGCCCAGCAAGAAACCTGCTCCACTGCACCGCTCCGAGTGACCCACATCTCCTTCTCAACGCGTGCCAGGATTTCCCCTGAGAAAACCTGCCCTGCCATCAGGCAGAACCGCACGCAATCCGCACAAGTCATGCCACAAGCAGAAACACAGCCTTAGGTACATAAAAAATGTATTGAAATTTTGTCCTCTGCTCTTGATAAACTCTAGAAAGGGTGCAAAAACTTGTTTCTGGTAACACTTTTACTAGCTCAACTGTTAGAAGAGGTTTCTGTATTTCTAAGCCTGTTGAGAACTTGCATTTAAGGGTAGTATTAGTAGGTTAATTCTTATTGGAGTAAGTAGCGATAGGGGTGAAAAATTATTTTTCTACATTAGAAAGCATGCTAAACATTAAGACAAAATTTATATAATAAAACTTCACATCAGATAGTAAACATCATAGGTAAGATTTAAGCCATGCCTCATCCTCGTACATACTCACATTAAAGTAATATTAAATAGACAAAAGTTTTTTATTGCTCACTGCACAGGACAGGCTGCAGACAGGGAGTGAATTGATATAACTCAGCTTAAACCAGTAACAACTCCTTTCAAACTAAGAGGAAATGGTGTGAAAAATTCACAGGACCACAAAATTAAAACAAAAATTATATTACTCTAGATCATATAGAAGAAGTAAACAGACATACATCACACTTCTGAAAATCTCTCCACAGACCTCAGAAACCATGTGTTAGGATGCAAGACAGTATTCCCTCGCTTGCTCCTCTGGCACTTTACCCCTACAAGTATAATCTTGTTTTCAGGAAGCGCTCTCTGTATTTTCTTTACATGAATTATTTCCATCACCTCAGGGCTATGGCAAATAATCTTGTGTTTCGGACCTACCAATATGAACAATTCCCAAGCTTCAATTCTCTTCTTTTTGCTAGACTCTTAAAAAAGCAGTTATGATACACTATTTTAATCCAGATTTGCTGCAATCTGTTCCACAGCTGCCCAGAGATTCGTATTTCCAAGTTCATCCTTCAGCAGCAAAGTCTATAGTTAAGTAGGAGTATTCTCTTAACAGCCATGCTCTTTACAAATAATTAAATCTGCCCCATTAACAGCCCTTCAAGGTTTAAGGTTAGTTACCAAATACGGTGTCCTTTGATTATATTTTCTTCAAGCCTCTGTAGTAACCAAGAGAAGTCCCCCTTTGCAATTCACTTTTTCGCTTGCATTACCTTCAGAGAGCCTTTCCTGAACCCTGCGTGTAGTCTTCTGGAGGTCTTACCTCCAAGGCTGCTCAGCTGCCCTTGCTGCATCCAGTATCACAAATTACAGATCTAAGCTTCTTTAAAACTAGAGATTATTAAAGTCAGATTTCTTAAAAGGGCACAAGCCCCAACAGTGTCTAGTCCTAGAGAGAGCACAGGAAGCTGAAATCAAACCCCAGTCTTCACAGCTGCCTTCATTCTCACAAAACCTGTCCTTAAAGATACCCTGCTGAGAGCTAAAGTCTTCCTATTCTCCCTCCCATTTAAAAAAAGAAACAAAAATACCTTTAATTCGCAAGCACAAAAGAGCTGTTTTGCTGGTTTCAGACAAAAAAAACCAAAACCCATTGAAAATTGCCACTAAAACCCGCGTTAATACCAAGCAAGTGCAACCCTACCCACCAAAGGGAATCTGCAACCAGGCTCTGAATGCCACCACGACCTGCAGCGCCGACGGAGCAGTCCTGGCCAGCTTGGGGGCTGGCACTCACTGCCCCCCCAGCAAACAGCACCAAGGAGCTGCTCTAGGCTAGAAATGGCATTTTTGCCACTCTAATTCTAATTTGCATCGATTCCCAAACTTAATTCACAGAGCAGCCACAACACGTACCCCACGGAGAGAGAGCTGTGGAAGAGGTGAGCTTAAAATGGGCACGAAACTGGGAACTATTTCAACTGGGAATGGTAAACCTCTTCAAGAAAACAAAAAGCATTACTGCACTTTTAACTAGAATGCTGTCCTGGTTGGAGAATACAAGGATAATTTATCCTTGCAGGATTATTATGAAGGACAAATACATAATTTCACTGGATTTTTTTCTTTCCTCCCAAAAAATTATGAGGCAAGATGGTGAAAATCTAGATATTGATAGCACTTAGCTCACAATTTTTACTAGCCAAAAAAGCCTCCACATGAGCAAGCAAATTATGCAGTTCAAAGGCCTGTCATTATGGTAAAATGGAAACACCTTGTACAACCTCATCTCATCAAAAGGCAACAGACAGCAAAGAACAGGTGTGGGGAAAACAAACCCAAAACATGATTAAGGGATCTGTGCTCCCAAAATGACAGGACTCCTTTTTATTTTGACTAACTATATATTCCATGTATTATTTGTCTACAAGCTCTGAAACTGCACAATGAGAACACTTGGGTTATTTTTGAAAAGTGACAGTGGGAGATTAAAAAAAAAAAAGATAAAAGCTTATGAGCTGCCGTCAGAATGTTCTTAAAAAAAAAAAAATCTATTCTCTGCAGAAACCTTCCATCAGAAAGTAGCTGGTACAGCTTTTCCAGCCAGGATTCAAAGGGATTACCAGGAAGCTCCCAGCCATGGGCATTACACTGAATACAGGTGTTTTCTAGCCACGTTCATACAAAGAAAGCCGTTTACAAAATTGTTTTTCACTGGCTAGGAACCAGGTGGCACCCATCCACTCTGAGAGGGGCCCTCACAGCCCCACAGCACTATGTGCACCACATAGGACCCTGGAGCAGAGACAGCAGAGCAAGATCTGCACCTAATGGTACTTCACAGATGTAGTTATAAATTATACAGTTATAAAATATGACAAAAAGTAATGCTTCATCCCATGCATGGTTAACTGAGCAGTCTGGAACAATTCAAGTCTGAACATTTCAGGCATTTACTAGTTCCAGCATCTTTTATTCAGTTGTTGCATCTTTGGCTTTTATTACACCTCCTTCCGTAATTCACTGCTTCAAAACACTGCTGATTTATTCTCTTGGATCACAAAAATTCTAATGTATTTTTCTTACTTACTTCAATGCATTGTTTTCTATCAGCTGGTCTCACAGTGCTTACTTTCTCTATCTTCTTGCACCTGCTCGTCGAAATGTTTTCTTTCCTCTCCTCCCTCCCAGTTGCCAAGAATAAAGCCTCCTACTACTCAGCAGAAACATGTTAACAGGTGTCTATAGAAAGAGGGAGTTAAGCACTTCTGCATGTTTAACTAAATCGGAATGATTCATAAATTAAAGGCTATTTTGGATCTGCTCTCTTAGGTAGCAGTCCCTCATACCGAATTACACATAAACAGTAGGAAGTGCATTTGTCTTCCTTGCAGCTTCTTCATGCTCTGGGTACTGTTATAACCTCGTGGTCATTGGAAATGAGAGCTAAGAAGCATTACTGAGGTTTAGTGCATTCAGACTTAGTGTGGGAAGCATCTGTTGCTCCCTTTGTGTAAATGAAGCATAGAAAAACCATGTTTATATTCCCTGTAAAGGCAACATTTCTGCCCAGGCAGTGCAGCAACCTGTCTGAAACTCCTGTAAGGAAAATCCATGGTAAAAGCAAGGGTCTGGATATAGTCTGTCTGATTTGATCGTGATTAACTCCTCCATCACTGTGTAATTTTCAGATTTGCTTTCATAAGACAAGGGGTTTTGCTACGGGATGCCATATTTCTGCCTGGATGGACAGATGTCAAAGCTCAGTCAAAACTTGGTTCGCTGGCCAACCTTCCAGAAGTCAGACAGCCAAGGGGACAAATCCTTGAGTTTTACTACTCAAATATTATTTCAGGGTGAAAAAATTGGTATTTCCAGATTTTTCTGAATGTTTAGGTAGTTCTCTCTTTGGCCCCTTTAAATTACTATCACCCAAGCATTCTGAAGTGCATCTTCAGCATTCTTAATCCAGAGAAGACTTGCATGTTTCTGGCCTGTATCTTGCCTATCCTCAGCTTTATAAAAGTAAAATTTATGTGACATGACCTACACATCCTTTAATTGGTAATTATAACACCTTTACAAGCGAAAATGAGACTTACAAAAGTGCAGTCCTGCACTTTTTCAAACAGGTACACCTGTAGACAAGTACACTGTGAACAACAACTTAAAAATGCACTTCAAAATTCTTTTTTTCATATTAGAGCTGTCTTGAACATCAACTGATATTCACTGTGTTGAACAGTACATTTTATTGTATGTATAACTTTCAATGACTATTAAGGACATATTCAGAGAGTTAATTTCTTTTTTTCTTTTTTTTCTTTTAACTTTTGCATTAGGAAGGGCAGAAGCTTAGGTCTCCAGAAGTTGAAAGAACAGAGCTAAATTCCCAGCCAAAATATGTCACATACTGGCACATAAATAAAACCAGATGACTCAACAGAAGACATTGCTTCATAGTTTAACATATCTCACTTCTTGGCTAATATAACTTTAAATTTTTTCTTTTTAATCTGACATTATGTGTATATATGCATATTCTTTTTGAAAACTATTTTAATAATTTATGTACTTTGTTGTTTTCCAAAAAAAACCAGTTTCAATATAGTATTTCAAGCTCTTTATAATATATTTAATCATCAGTACTTTCAGCACGCATACTTCTTGCTTCTGAACAGCAAAGAATAGTCTCTTATGTTTTGAGACACAGTTTGATTAATTTATCCTTGATTACCTTATTTCTGATCTCTGTAATGTTTTTTAATGTAAAATTTTGAGAATTTCATGAGTTTTATATCAGGCTCATTTACTGAAAGGTATTTTCTCCTGTTTGCTCTCAAGTCCTCAGCAGACTCATCTCACACGGCACATTACAGCGTCACACAAGGAAAAAAACAACCACAATATGGATCACAGTTCCTATCTGATAAAACACTGCAGCTTCAGCAATGTCAACTTTATTACAAAACTAATTGTAAAGAGTAACAACTCTTTACGTTGTGTTCTAGAGACAAATATTCCAAAGCCTTCCTGAGGGCAGCTGGTGCCATAAAGCACTTAACCCTTCTCAACCTTTATGAGAACACTTATGGAAGTCTTCTACAGGGGTAGAAACTAGTGAGATTTCTCATGTACTGAACTGCCACTGGCTGCTGCCCTTCATCAGAGGAGCAAATCTTGGCTCTCCAGTAGAAACTGGAGAGGCTCTGGTGGGTTCTCCAAAATCCCACTGCTAACGGTGTCAGGATAGAGCATGCACAATCAAACAGATGTTTATTAAAAAATCTATGCAAAAGTAAAATGTATCTTACCAAAAGGAGGAGACTCTCTCCCATCTTCTAATCCTGAATCTCGCTCCCTGTCTCTCTTTCTGTGTTTATGTCCACGGTGCCTATGGCGTCGGTGACTTTTTCTTCCACCCAGTGGCACGTGAACTCCAATGAACAATGTTCGATGGCCTACAGGTTTAAAAAAAGTTGCCTTGAAAAGGGAGCTGTGACAGCGTAACAACAAGATCAATAACCATAATATAGCATTAATGGTACAGTAATTATAATTGTGTAATTGTATACTACGGATTATTAAAATAGTTAAAACATCATTAATGATGCTGTAGCATCACAGATACACAACCTCCAGTACTGAAGCACCAGATTTATATTCCCTTTCTTCAGATTTGCATCTCTGTGTGTGAACTTTCATTAAAGCCAGACAGGTGTTCTGTAAAACGTCTTCCAAAACAGTAACATGAAGAGACACATGGATCCCTCTGCACTGAACATTTGGTAAAGTTGCTGTTTGCTTTGTGTGTACAGGAACTTTACAAAACTCATTGCTATTTATGAGCCAAACCTTGACAGAATTCTTGTGAGAAATTCACTGAAGGGAAAAGGAAAAAGAAAAAAAATAAGTTCTCTTAGCTATGTGATCAGAGCACACTAAAGCATTTAGAAGGTGGAAGCACGGGGGAAATGTTCAGAAGTACTGCAAAACAGAACAAATGGGTAAAGAATCATGACTCATTATGGGAAGGTCTCCTACATTTACTCAGCAGAAAGACATAGTCCAGATTGCTCATCTCAGATAACATTCATTTTCTCCTTGAAATGAGCCTAACACAGCTAGTGGGTACTTGCTGCTTTGCTGTACTCATTCAGCAGTGTCAATCATCGGAGAAAGGTCAAGAACATTAAGCCTAGCTAGCACGTGATCTCTAATCCCATGGAAACTCCAGCAGGGGCAGAAAACACAGCAAGGCAGCATTTGTCACAGAACATCAAAGAAATCCAAGGCTGACAGGAATTCTCTGCAGAGGCAGAGATAAAAAGGCTGGAGAAAAGGCTCTGGACATCACACAAGTTACTTCCTCAACTTCGATTCATGTAGACGAGACTAGAGAGCAGAGGCATCAATTTTTGGGAGACTATTTTTCATAGTCAGGAGACCTTTTCTGAAGCAAGGGTCACGGGTTGACATTCAATTATTTATTTATTTATGTGTTTATTTATTAGATCTCTCTTCAAATAACCCAAGAAATTATTTAAAGAGAACTGCTGCCTTTGGTGTATGTCAGATGTACTGAAATCAGTGGTGCACGAAACAAGGAAAAATGTATTCCACAAAAAGAATTCATTAGAAAAGATAGTGAAGGACAGCAGTCATGTACTCAACACTTCCTCGTCCCTTTCCTTGGGTAGAAAAACACCAAAACAACATTTTGAAAGCTATGGGGTTACCCTTCCTAAGTCTTTAATAATTTCCAGAGGTGCCAATAGATCACTTTTTTTATTTTAGTAATGTTTTGCTTTGTGATAGTGGTGCTTGTCCTATTTCGGTGTCACTTCAATGCTCAGGTTCTCTCTGCATCTGGAAATGTAGATTCAGGTTCAGACTTCAATTAATTTCAAGGGCTGAACTCAGGACCTGAGTGTAAGCTGTTCTTTATTCAGCAAACTGAAAACAGGCCCTAAACTGCCAGAACGTTCGTGTGTGTCTGAATAGCACAGCAATTCTCCCTACACAACCAGAATGTGGGAAAAAAAATCCGAAAAAACAAACAAACAAACAAACAAAAAAAGGAACCTGGAAACAGAAATGGGCAACGAGGAAAAAAGCAAAATAGGTTTTATTCCTTCCATATGAGTTCTACCAAGGCATAATTTCAAAAAACATAGAGTAAATTAAGTCCTTGTAACAAGGTTCAAGCAAGTAAAAGGGAAAAAAAGAAACTGATAGGGGAAAGGGAATAGTTTTCTATAGAAAAATGATAGAGGAAAAAAAAAAGAAAAAATCTGAAAGAGTTAAGAAGCTTGGTTTATTAAAAGAGCACAACCGTGGAGCAAAAAAAGACCAGCTCGGAACAAAAGAAAAAATAATTAATTCCAAATTGCTGGCAAAATGACAGTGAATTATAGAAGCAGGGGAAAAAAAAAGACAAATGATAAAAGAAATCCAATGAATAAATGACCTTACCTCAAGTAACCTTTTGATGGTAAAGCTCATGAACTAGTGCCCAGAATGTCAGGTACTTTTTCTTGCAGAAGTTGACTGAGACATTGTTAAAGAAGAGTTTCCAGTGAGCTCTATACATTTCCCAAGACTGGGCTGTTAACCATGACGGTCCCCTGCAGTCTCCAGCACAAAGCAGGGCAGAAACAGCCCATCTTCTCCAACAGACAATTTCTTGTTGCATTACTGTGGGACAGAGCATCCACACCTGCTCCAATGGAGTTCAAGAGATCTATTTTTTTTTAATTCCACCGAAGACTTATGTTATTCAAACATGGGAATAATTTGAAGATGAGAATAAACGAGAACTTTGCTCATTATAAAACTCCTTACTGAAATACCAAACGAAACTTTAAACTGCAATTCTAAACCTAGGATTTTTCCAAAACAAGATTTTTCAAAAAATTCCACATTTCATGAGGATTCGCTATTGCCATAAGCAAGTCCCAAGAACCATCTAGACTCTATCATTCTAATGTTGTGCACAAAAGCAGTTATTACAAGATTCTTGTCTCAGCACAACATGAATACAGATTGCAGATAGCTCCTGAACATCACTGGTATCAGAAGTAAAATTCCAAGTGACACCATTGGAAGCAGAATTCCTCCATAAAAATGCAAAACTGGGTAAAGAAGACCTTTTATTTTTAACTTCAGCACCTATGTTTACTGTAAGATCTCTGTTAAACTGACTAAATTTTCCAAGGAACATCTATAATTTCAATTTGTCTGAAGTCAATTGCAGAACACCCAGTAGGTTTCAGATTCGTTCCCTGTAGTTTATAACTTATTATATAAGGACATTTTTCATCTACTGTTAAGAAGGTAAATGAGCTTGCTTGGTTTTATGAGCTTGTTTGTGTCTTTTATTATTTAGTTAATCAGAATGCCATCTAAAAATGCCTGAATATTACTTACATATTGTAAAATTCTGCTCTGCTGTATGTTTGCACAATGCCTAGCTCAATTAGACCATAATTTCTCATTCTTCTGGCAAGGCAACAAAGGCATGGGACATAGTATCAACTGTAAGTTACAGGAGGGTACCTGCTGTGGACATCAGGTAGAACCCATAAACCATTCCAACACAAAATTTATAAACCCTTTTAAGAGGTGAGCATAGCAAACAAACTCTTTAAAGCCAAGTCTTCAAAAATACCATCACCTGGCCATCACTTTTGGACAATTTTATCACCTGCACCATGCACTGTAGAGTCCCATCAGCTGAGAAAGGACTGAAGTTGTTAGTCAAAAATCTACAAATGGATTCATGTTTTATGAATTGTTCCATGTTTACAACTCAGGTGGTTTTCAGTTGTATTTTCCAATGGTTGTGTTCACTTGCAAAAAAACATTAACAGCTGAAATGGCCCATTACAGTTTATTTTATTATTACTATATTTCATCAGTTAGTTTAGTTTGGTTTTCCTTTCTTTCAAAGAACCATCCTGTAGTGGGAAAAATCATACTTGAAACATTTCTTTATTCTGTACCTCTCAGCCAAGGACCACGACGAATATATTGTAAGATATTTTGTGCATGCGCACATAGATAGCCACATATAATCAGATCCATGGAAAAATATGCAGATAAAATGCACTCAGGCACAAACATGCAGATTTGTGGCTCTTAAGAGTCTACTGTCCTTTCTCAGGGAAAAAAAATATATCTAATAGATCAAAAAGGACTTCTGCTAATTCTCACTTCAAAATAAATCAAAGAATTTCTACGCTAAGAGAAGTTTATTCCTCTCTACGGTTTATGTTATGTTTAACTTATGTTATAAATTTAAAAATCAGAATTTATTTAGATATCAGTGAGCCACAGGATTTATCTGGTCTTCCTGAGCTTTTACAACTGATCTTACATTAACATCAACAGAGCCCCATCGTGGAAAGACTAGGATTTTATGATTTTGTTCCTCCATTCACCACACCTCTCTGGGCTCGGCCATCCAGTCAGTTGCTAACCCAGCAAAGAATACACCTGTTTCAGCCGGGAGCTGCCAGCTTCTCTAGCAGGACGCCGAGGGAGATTGTGTTGAAGGCTTTACTAAAGTCCAGGTAGACAACGTCCACAGCTTTTCCCTCATCCACTAAGCGGGTCACCTGGTCACAGAAGGAGATCGGGTTGGTCAAGCAACCTGCCTTTCATAAGCCCATGTTGGCTGGGGCTGACTCCCTGGTTATCCCGCATGGGCCGTGTGAGAACACTCAGGATGAACCACTCCACAACCTTCCCTGGTACGAAGGTCAGGCTGACCTTGCAGAGACATGTCTCAGAATAAAATCTAATTAGAAGGGGGTTGAGGGGTTAACTGTATTCCAAAGAAGAATTGTTCCTTACATCTAAATTTTATTTTAAGAACCAAATAGCAGATTAATCATCTAAAAAGACAACCACAGAAAAGCAAGTACTTTCTGTATAGCCTTTGAAAACGACAGATGTAACATCTAAAAATGGTTTTCAGAACCTGGCATTCTGGGTCTTTAAAACAGAATCTTGTGCTAGCTACCCATCTTATTCGTTAAATAAATGGAAAGGAATTATAATTTACAGTGCTTGACAACTGAGGAACCTCTGAAAATCCTATTACAATTGTCTTAGTTGATGTGACATTGCAAGGGAAAATGGAGATGAAGGAATTAAAAAGGTTTCCCTTAATTTAGAGGAACTAAGATCTTTTTAACGGAACTCTAATAGTACAGGTATTTTGTCCTAGTGCCTTCCACTTCCCCTACGAACATAATTTTAACACAGAAAACACACATATGAAGTATGTTGAGCTCCCTGCTTCTCCATCAGTAGAGGCATCTGTGTTAGCCCAGGCATGTGGGACTCAAGCAGATACCAGGAGAGCTCCAAGAGCTTCTTAGTAAACCCGCCAAGTTGGTGCCCATTGCATCAAAAGTGCCTGTCCTGGATCTGAACATCTGTGAGCACCAGGTGCTTGTGGTACATCTGACTTCCACTGGGAACGATCTGAATTCCCCTTAGGCACCTGCTGAGACCAAGGCTTTCAGGTGCCTGCTCACCAGCATGACGGACAGGGCAGATAAGGGAACAGATGGGTCTTGAAACATCTCCAGAAAGAGCACAGGTAGGTTTCTGTGACCTACTAAGGAAACACTGCAAAGTCAAGATGTCTTGAGAGAGAATATTTTGCCAGTGGTTCCAGCCAAGTCTCAAATGACTGCTGACCTCAGCAGGCCTGGAGGGGTTTCTCCCTCCTCTGGGAAACACTCAGTGCCTTGAAGCCCCTTTTATGTATTGCCAGCTAAAGCTACACCAAATGCAATTTTCCATCCTCTCAAAAATGAACAGTGAGGTAGAGACAGAAAACCAGAGTAGAGTCCATGTAGAGTTTTTAAAAACTGCCTTTTCCTTACAGGAGAAAAAGTGATTATGGTGAATTGTGTGTAGGAGTGAAGAGTACATGACTCACAATTTCGTTTCTGAAATGCAGCAAGGAGCCAGAGCTAAGGAGAAAGCAGGAAGGACAGAAGCAATGCTTCCTAAACCAACAGTTTACATGTCTGTTTGTGCTTATGGTTTGCTTAAGGCACATTTTCATCTTTTTGCTGTGCTATAATTTTGAGGAACTGACAAGAAAGCCTTCACAAATTTTTTTAGGTCATACATGTAACTTACGTTCTAGGGTCAAGTACAACAGAAAGTATATAGAAAAAAAATTAAAACAATATCCCTGGCCCAAGAGAACACTAAGGACATACTGAATATGGGGAATAAGAGCATCTCACTGAAATCATTAAAACTAAGGACCCTTTAAAGAAACCAAATCAACCATTGCCCTCCCAGCAAACATCTCCTTTTAACAGTACATGTTGTGGCTGCGTCAAAAAGTCTTTTTAATTGCACATATGTTCACTTCTGATTTCCCTATACTGCTCCAGGAGTCTAGAGGCGATGTGTGCACAGTCCTATCATGAGATCAGGTCTTGGGCCTCGACAGACAACAGGAAAAAAAAAGTCAGCAGACACAGAATGTAAAAGGACTCACTCAGACACACACACACTTTCCACTAATGGAATGTGAAGCTGTGGTTATTGGAGGGAAGAATTTGACCTATATTTCTAAATTAGCAACAAGCATTAAAAAAAGAAAAGCAAACTCAGTATTAGCACAACTGTCTGTTAAAAATGGAATGTTTCTGTCTTCTAGTGGTGCAATTTTGCAGCTTCCACCAATAAGAGCAAGTTGGTTTATGCTAATTTCATTTATCAGAATTTCACAAGGTAAAATATTTTGAAATACTAGTGCTCACAAACATTGAAAAGATTTCTTGTCAGTGAAGCTCAGAACAAAGTCAAACTTCAAAATCCAAAGCTTATGATCAACAAAAAACGTCGTAATTGAGCCAACATTATAGTGTTTGCTTTAATTATTTTTCTTATGCAAACTTTAACAGAAATTGTGTGAAAACATCCTGCAGAGTTATTCATGAATCTTCATGGTGAACCACCTCCCCACCCTAACCCTTGGCACACGGGAACACTTGGGAGCCAACGAGAGACTCATGTGAAGAGACCAAACCAGACGATTGCCAAGGCAAGAGTGCAAGTACAGCTTGGGAGAAACGTGAGATCTTAATCTCACTTGAATATTGAGAGACATGGGGAAAAGGAGACAAAACTAGATGAGAGGCACTACAGAAAAATGTGCCTTGGAAATGACAAATGGAACAAGCTAGAACATATAATACCTA
Source organism: Apaloderma vittatum (assembly GCF_000703405.1). Lineage (NCBI taxonomy): Eukaryota > Metazoa > Chordata > Aves > Trogoniformes > Trogonidae > Apaloderma > Apaloderma vittatum. Next base: position 43,710 of record NW_009720086.1, on the reverse strand, counting down.
GTAGGCAACAAATTCAAGAATTCTGAGCTTGTAAAGCCAAAATGATTCCTTCTAGAAGGCCTCTTTGTAGAGACCCACAGCTGTACAACCACATCCGACATTACAGGCACAGACTAACCCGAATCTCTTTCCAACTCTTTACTTCCACAGCTTATATCCTACCCCTCTAAGCCTAACAAACTGCCTCGAGGAACATCAAGGTAGGTCAGAGTGAACTTCAGGATAAACGGGGCACCCAAGGGAAGCAGAGGCAAGCAAGCTTGGAGCAGGAGATCTGTACTGACGGGCTAACAAATTATTCGCAATACTGCAGCGTCCTGGCAGCCAAAGGGAGGAGGGACCTTGGTCGATGTTCCTGTCTGGCCAAGCAGAATTAGTAGCTGACTTGCTTCTACGTGAGGGCAAGGCTGAACCAAGGCCACCAGGTTAGTAAGATTTACGTTCTATCAGTGCTCTAAATTGCTAGGTCCTATTAACTTTCAGGCAAACAATGTCAGAAGCAGACAGGTCCACTAACGTGTTATTTCAATAAAAAATGAGCAGTCGCCGAGAATAGAAGCCTACTTCAGTATCTGGAGCATTTTTACTAAATAATATATGGAGATTGGTGATCAATCACATCAAGTTTTTCATATATTAACCTGATCTGTACAAAATCAAAATTTCATTAAAATATTTTTTAAATTATTGTCACACGCTAGAACAAATCTAAAAATAAATAATAACTAAAATAACCATTTTTAAAACAAAATAATTTGATAATCTCAGATTTCTCTTTTTGATCTGCATGACATCTACCATCAAAATTAATCTTCATGTAGGTTGTTAAATACCAAAACATCTCTACAAGCACGCTAACATTTCAAATTAATTTTTGGCTTATTAAGTTTAAATCCTCAGCTTCCTGCATCATATTCAATGTTGTCCTAGTGATGTTTATTTTCTAATTTGGCCTGAAGTCTTTTGTGACTTTCAGTAATCTCCACATAATCTAAATTTGGTCAAAAGTGTCAGAATGTATATTCTCATGTACAGTGATTTATATACTGGATACAGTGTTTTACATGTTGTGAGAGACAGGAAAGATGGCAAACTTGATTTCCCACGAGACAAATTTTCCCACACCACTCAGACAGATAAAAAGTGTGAAAAATATGAAGCTTAAGCAAAATCTTGACTTCTCTGAAGGACCATTTTGCAATCTCCTCCAACAGAGCCAGAATTCACCCCCGAGTCACAGCTGGACCTCCACCTCACCATTGCATCTCTAGCCATCTCCCTACTGAAGCTGCTTCTCAAACCAGGCCACAGTACTACCCCCAGCAGCTCTGCAATCCTGACACACAAATCCAGGATCTGCAGCTGAGCACCTCCAGCAAGGGCAGCCACGGAACAGGCATCTTCATTTGCAGCTGGCATGTTGGGCACGAGCAAAAGACCACAGTCAAAGTACACTGAGCGCCAATCCTGTGGCGTATCTACGTAGTCCAAGTGTCTCGGCACGTGATCTGAATCTGAGACACCTAAACATACAGAGATCAACGGAAATATTTTTAATCTATGAGAGAAAAGGTAGGTATAGCCATTTGGTCAGAGAACTGTTGCTGCTGAACATGCACGTTAGCAATGTCAGCCAGCCAGAGACAACAACGGAGAGCAAGCTGAGTGCAACGGTTTGTTGATGTGTACACCTGCTTATGAAAATTCACCTACCTGCTCCCAGTACAGGTACACGTACAACCTGTCCTTTTGCCACTACGTACTTGAGCATCCAATTCTCATTTAGGAATTCCACCACGGACAAAAATAACATGTAAAATATGTGATTATAAGCAGGGGAGATGGTTTTGCTGTTAAAAATGGTTTCGCCATCCTTTCATTAATGCAACAGTCAGACAAATGACCTGCTCAGTATTAGTGACCGATCTTGACCTTACTCCTTGGGAAGAATGAATTACATCGAAAAATCATTTATGCTGCAAATCAGAACGCCAAAGCTCTGCAAACAATCCACCTCTGAGGCACTACAAAGCTTAAGTAAAAAGACACAATTTGAAGTACAAATTGCAAGTGTACTAGCTAGGACGAGGACCACTTCTGTTCCCACTAGTACTGCAGTTCCTGTCCCATCTCCTCAAATTTTTCATATACGGCTCAGGGAAAGAAAACACTGATCTAGACAGAACAAGGTAAAATACTGGTCTTGTTCTTCCAGGCAGTGCTAATCACCATGGTACTTTCATGCTTTCAGCAAGATATGTACTTGCAATATATTTGCACAATGGCTGCCCCAAGATACGTAAGTAGAACTACTTGCTCAGTCAAGAAATCCCACATGGAAATTTTAGTACGCATTTAAATTAGTATTTTGCTGATAAGCTAAAAATAGCAAAATACATAAAATATTTATAATAAGTTGTATATTATTAATAGCTGTTGATAATAATTATATTGTTCTAATGTTATAATAAATACATAACATTAATTTTACTATTTAATAGGAGGAAATTGCCTGCTGATGTTCAGTTCTAAACAACCTTTAGATCTTCGTCCGAATCGCAGTTTTTGAAATGTTACTGAAACCCTGTCAAAACTAGTCTTTGCTAGAATATTCAGTAACTATCTATTTACATTTTTAAAACACAAACCCAATTAAATGTCTGTCAAAGAGCCAATTACATAATGCATATTAATTATCTAATTATATGATTTTTACTGAGCTATGCAATTAGCACCTGATTATATAATTTCACGTTTTATAGTTGTTCTGTCATTAGGAAAACAAGTAAGTTTTCAGCAAAACCCAACACAATGTACACTGGATAAGACAGTGACATTTGTGAGTCACATCCGCCATTTCCAGACGGAAAAGTGCCTAGATATGCTGTGAAACAAATGGGCATGCTATTAGCAGCAACTTGATATTAAAATTTACAGTCTCTTCACATCTTTTTATATCACTTGGTATTTCTGGATGCAGTGATTATATATTTAAAGATGTATCTGATCTGATCTTCGAGTGGATATGAAATTTATCTGAGAAAGCTAACTGCATTATGAAGGATTCTGCATCGAATAACCATTTTGTAAGAACATTATGAAGCAGTGTGATTTTATTTTAAAGAAAAGCAGACTCATTGGCTAACTACCAAATTTTTCAGTGTTCTGAACAATTTAAATTGTTGCAAAGAATGAGGGGGGTGTCACTGTCATGTTCCAATTTCTATTGATAACATCTTAGGCGCAGATTTTTGAAAGACTATTTTCACTGATATTTCACGGGAACAACTCTGCACATACAGGACTGTGGGGGAAAAAATAATTAAATACAGTTTTTAAATTAGTTGTTCACATTTTGAGATGAGGCTTTAGGTTCCATGTCACCACATGTGGAACCTGATTGTCTTTAACACTTCAGTCTACCCATGTGACCGAGCTTAAAGATGTCATTCTCCAGAAAGTTTTCTTTTTTTTTAAATGCCACCTTACCATCATCAGTAAAAAGACAGCAAAAGGACAGGTTTTGAGGGGGGCTTACCCCACAAAAAACTCTGTGAGTCAATATTCTGGAGAAGGGAAGGAAGCCCCTACTATTCAATCTGGTGTTTCTCTAAGGACACCAGATAGAACAGTTTCACTTTGTCCAAGGATCAAGGAACTGAAGACTACAGAAGAACAAGTGCGAAATTCAAAAAAGGGAGTTGTTTGCTTAAGTCCAAAATTGCAATTGCTAGCTTGAACCACCAGCAGCCACTTACCCCTGCAGCCACCAGTTTGGGATCCACTAAACAAACTGAAAGGCAACTCTGAATTATTAGGCCAACGCCATAAGACAGTTCTCACAACTTCTCCTTCTCTTCTACATGCTGATGTTTGGTGGTTTCTGCAGTGTATCTTGTCAAGTACCTGTCCAATCTATCACTCTGCAGAATGTTTTTGTTAGCTGAAGATGCAGTTAGGCAACTACACGAGGATTGGAAAGCAAGTGTAGAAGCCATCATAAGTACTAAATCATCAGCCCTGCTTGCATTTACATATTTGGAAACTTAAAGATAGAAAGACTTATCCAAAGTCATACATGCATGTTACAGGACTTGATTATAGATCATTGAAAACTAGCAAATTCCTTCTGCCATAGTCTGAACCTGAGCACTGCTTCAAGAAAAGAATAATATTTCTTTTTTAAAAATAAGCTATGAGGTTCTGTTCCCCTGTTCACTCTCTTTGCATCCCTGCTCAAATCTGTAAGTTTACACATTGGAATTGCATTTCAGTACTTTCAGAAGAAAGAGACAATATAAGGCACAGAAGAATAATCTCTCACCTTCTAGATCTTCCTTTTCAAAATGTGTTTTGAGAATGGAGCGAGTTCCACCTCTATCCACAACAGCCTCTTCATCATTCCTCTGCAAAACAAAAAAAAAAAGACAGGTAAGCTACTTCTCATTTGGAAACTATTGGCAAGATTGTATAGTACTACGAAACAAAGATACTTACGATATTTATTTATTTACGCTTCCTACCAAGGAACAAGAATGTTTTTAAGAATTTAGTTCTGTGTTATTAAAATATATTCCTTATGCATCAGTTTCTATTGAGGTATGACTACACCTAACTAACACAAAGAAGTTCTCTTAAAACCTGCATGATGATGAGCAAACACTGGGAACTAAGAAAAACATGAGTCGACAGGACAATGAAAGAGATGAGAGAAGAAACGTCTGGTTCAGGCACCTTTGTACTTGCACTCCTGCAGAAAGGGACGGCACATCCACTTTTGTCTTTAGAGCAGGATCCTTAGCTACATGCAGAATCCCCAAATTACTAGCACTAACGCTCCTTATACTTTGGCAAAGCTAGAGAATAATGCTCAGTGACAATATGGTAAGAAGACTAATACCACGAAAACAAGTGGCTTCCCTTATGGGTAGATTGCAAAGCTTTTGTTTCTCTTTACAAACACCAAATGATAATTACAATAAATGCAGACAGAAAACAGAAAAGTTACTGTTCCTTAGGAACACACATTTAATGTTTAATTTTATACTATAGTCATACACACGTTTCAACTGTATTCTCTACTGCACTGTAAAGCACAGAATGGTTTGGGTTGGAAGGGAACACAGGTCCAAGCCTGCTGCCATGGGCAGGGACACCTCCCACCAGACCAGGTTGCTCAAAGCCTCGTCCAACCTGGCCTTGAACGCTTCCAGGGACAAGACATCCATAATTCCTCTGGGCAACCTGTTCCAGTGCCTCGCCACCCGCACAGCAGAGAATTTCTTCCGACTGTCTAGTTCAAATCTAACCTCTTTCAGTCTGAAATCTCGTGTCCTATCACTACGCTCCCCTTCTCATCTGCAGGTCCTTTTAAGTACTGAAGACTGCTATAAGGGTGTATTATGTGGTGAATTAGTGTATTGTGCTGGGGCTAAAAAAGCTACAGAAATTAGTGATTTTGGTCACTTCTGACATGAAGGAAAAAAAAAAAAACCAACACATTTCTCCCTAAGGAGAGAATAGTTTTGGGAGTTCAGCAACAAGGCACAGGATGCTATGCTAAAATTAATATTGGCTTCACTATGAGTTTGACATGACCAATTTTTAAAAAACAGTTCCTAAATACAGCCTATATTTCACAACATGATTTAGAGTGGCTTACAGTAAATTATGATGTTATGCAAAAACATCAATGAATGTATCATGAATATCTATTTACTTGTCAATAGTGGAATTGTTTTAATAAGTGATATTAGAATTAGAAGTACTCTATTTCAAAACATAAAATTTTTATCTCGATGGAAGTCTGAAGCAAGGGGATCTGAATACCAGCATCACATGCTAAATACATATCTATATATAGAATGCAACAGTATATAACAAGAAATTAAATTACATGAGCAACTCTCTTGAAAAAGCAGAGGCCCCAGGCAAAAAGATTCACATCTAGAGCGGGATGTTATACATTCTGGATATAAGTTTTTGTTTCAGACTCCTCTCTCTCTTAAAAATAGCCGTCACGCTGTAGCTATCTAACACAGAAAAATCCTAGGAATGTGTCAGCACCAAGCATCTGGGTTGTTAAAGAAAGAGAAACTGAGAGTGTTACAGTGTCATTATTAGAGCTTTCCCACAATAATAGTATGTAACTAAAATGTGACAATGAGAAAAGGCCTTTTAATGAATCTGTTTTGTCTTTTTAATAATTTAGAATTAGCTAGTAATCTATTAAGATGTACCAGAGCTGTTTAATTTCGCACAAACTGTTTGATCATTTTAGGTAAAATGAGTCAATTATTTTAAGCAGTTAGACATAACTGGGTGTGTCTGTCATGCTGGCTTGATGCCATGCCCCTGGATGAATGGTTAGGCAGGATGCCAAAGGCCAACTATTACAGTCACGTCAGAAATAATGCTATTCGAGCATAAGACATGGCCACCAGTACTCTACTGATCCTGAAAAGGCCTCATGAAAGCAACATTAGGGAAATTTTACAATGGCAAAAATACTAAGTTGCTGGACCATTTAAAGCTTTTATAGATCATCTAAGTAAACCAAATACAAATTAATTCATTAATATTTATCAAAATATGCTCATACAGTTTGACTTCTCCACCCTCACGTATTCAACTTGCAGCTTCTGGCAACCTTTTTTTTCCCTCGCCTCCTCTTCCCGTAATGTCACAGTAAGTCCCAGCCTTCTCAGAAGTAGATTTATTCCATTAATTTTACAGGAAAAAACAGCTTAATTGGGAGTACTGTGATGTTGCCAATTCACTTGTCAAGCTGAGCAAAGTCCAATTAAACAGGCCTTGCACTGTACACTCTCACTTCCCAGGGAGCAGTATGAACACCACCTTGCACTTACCAGTACAAGAGTCACATTGCATTTAATCTAGAAGTAATTTCTGCGATTCCTGTACTGTCTCCTTGGAGGAAGCGAGGAAGGAGGGAAGGCCTTGCTAGCAGTTTAGTGCAGTTAGGCCTTAATCTCATTTGGAGAGAGGCGCTATCACAATACAAGTAAAAATAGTGGCAGTTAAACTCCACTTTCCCATGATGACTAGAAACTTAATTTGAGTTGGTAATGTTTTGCTGTTTATTAGTACGACAGAAAAACTATGAAATATTATTTTTAAGTGTTGCAATAAATGAGAGTTTGAAACTCAAAATATAAGCGAGACCAACCATGAGACAGTAAGAGAAGACAGAATTCTTGTTCTGGAACGTACATTTTTTAGTGTACCAAGCAGCCACCAACCTCCACACTAACACCCTCAAAGCCATGAATCTGTTGAAATTTGCCTATCAGTTT
>NW_009720086.1:0-36380 GCF_000703405.1 Apaloderma vittatum | reverse complement strand
CAGCAGGATCAGAATAAGGCATGAAAACTAAACATTTTTCACAGCCATGCCATGTTTCTGTCAGAATTCTACCGCTTCTGCCTTTCACCCCGTTTGAAGAGGACAAGGTCAGAAATTTCACATAGTGCAGAAATCTGCTAGGACTGAGCTACTCAAACCATCCTGATGTACTGCAGCAGTCTGCAAACAAACGTGGGGACACACTGACCAGGTACGAGTCCTTGGAAGTGTCCATTATTGCAACGAGTTGCTTGCTGAGCCGAGTGAACTCTGTGGTCTATTGCTTAAAGCATGGGAGAGGGATCCAGGAAGTCCCCAAGCGCTAATCCTGGGTCTGCCACTGACTTGCTGTGTGGCCTTGGGAAAGTCACTTAATCTCTGTGCCTCAGCTTCCCCATCTGTAAAATAGGGATAATAATACTTACTTATCTACCTTCCTCACTGGGCTGCTCTGTGCCATAATTAGCATTCAGACAGCATTTAAGAACTGTGAAGAGCTGCACAAGTGCTAAGTCATTTGATTTAGGGAAGTGTGCGGTTTGCCCAGGTGAAGAGATGATGACAGGAAAAAAAAACAGAACTGGAAAAAACAACATTTAGGCAATTTGAAATTTTTTTTTTACCCCAAAGCAACATATATTAATACCTTGTACAGTTTTACAGTGCACACTTCTGAAAATTTAACTGGACAACTTTTACATAAAAATAAATATTCTGAGCTCGCTTTCTGTTGGCCTAACTCAAGAGGAATGCTACAGAAGCCTGTGGAATTATACTTCCATGAAGTTGTAATCAGAGTGCAATAAACTTGTCATATATTTATAAACAAGCTAACATTTCTCTCTCTTTTTAATTAGATTTGTTAATATTTTATGGTTTTATACAGTTATCACACAATGCTTTACCTAAAATGTACACACAAAACTATTTCCCTAAAGCAATAAAAAAGCAGCAAACACACAGTAGAAGAAATAATGTATCTGGAATAAGAAAGTATGAAAAAGTCAAGGCTTTCACGTGGAAATCACAAGCTTCTTACAGACTAGGGCTCAGCAACTCTATTCAGTCCATGATTTCACCTCCTGCATTTTCCAAATGAGTGCAGAAGTGACCTTTACCACACGCCAGCAGCGGATGCACATATTTAACAGGAAAAATCTATTTTAATGGAAGAGTCTTACACAGTTGTTACGATTTTTGCCTCTTCATACTAGAGGTTTAAATACAGTGGTGAGTATAGAAAAGAAGACAGTAGAGTCATCCTTTATACTGCAAACATACATTATAGCATTGAAATATATTTCATAGAATGTGTTGGGATGGAACGGACCTTTAAAGATCATCTAGTCCAACCTCCCTGAAGTGAGCAGGGACATCTTTAACTAGATCAGGTTGCTCAGAGCACTGTCCAACCTGACCTTGAAGAATTCCAGATAGGAGGCTTCCATTACCTCTTCAGGCAACCTGTTTCAGTGTTCCACCACTCCCTTTGTGAAAAATTTCTTCCTTATATCTAGTTTAAATCTACCTTCTTTTAGATTAAAGCCATTACTCCTTGGTCCTACTTATAACAGGCCCTGCTAAAGAGACTGTCCCCTTCTTCCCTGCAGGCCCCCTTTAAGCAATGGAAGGCTGCTATAAGACTTCCCTGGAGCCTTCTCTTCTCCAGGTTGAACAGCCCCAACTCTCCCAGCCTGTCTTCGTAGGAGACTTGCTCTAGCCCTCTGATCATCTGTACTGCCCTCCTCTGGACCCACTCCAGCAAGTCCATGTCCTTATGCTGGGGGCCCCAAAGGTGAAGGCAGTGCTGCTGGTGAGGTCTCACAAGAACAGACACAGGGGCAGAATCACCTCTCAACCTGCTGGCCGTGACACTATTGATACAGCCCAGGATGCAATTGGCTTTCTGGGCTGTGAGCAGACATTGCTGCTTCATGTTCGGTTTTTCATCCACCAGCAAGTCTTTCTCCGCAGGGCTGCTCTCAATCCACTCATCACCCAGCCTGTATTTGTGCCTGACCCACGTGTAGGACCTGGCACTTGGTCTTGCCGACTTCGTGAAGTTGGCATGGGCCCGTATCTAAAACATGCCAAATAGCTTGGTGTCAAGAAACTTGCCGAGATCGTACTCAATTCCACTATCCATGTCACTGACAAAGATGTTAAACAGCACCGGTCCCAATACCGATTGCTGAGAAACACCACCTGTCACTGGTCTCCACTCAGCCATTGAGCTGTTGACCGCAACCCTTTCAGTGCGACCAGCTAATTCCTTGTCCACTGCGTGGTCCATCCATCATGTCCACATCTCTCCAATTTAGAGGCAAGGATGTCATGTAGGACACTGTCAAATGCATTTTAATTTTTACCTATGTGTGTGCTAATATAGACTCATACATTTGTAGAACTTCAGAATATTTCTCGGTGATGGAATTAGGACACATTCCTCATATTCTACACAACAAGAAGGTAGATTAAAGTCTAGGTGGCCATATACAGTTATCTATACAAAAGGAAAACTATGATCTTAAAAGAATATATCATAAAAGCTACCTGAATACTGCACAAAGATTTACTGAAGATCATCTGTGCTGATCACTGTAGTAAATGAAATAATAGTATAAATTTACATTAGGAAATTGTTGGGACAATAGGAAATTATTCAATAGTTGCAACAAATATGTCTTACTGTCCTTCCCTCGGTATGCACTCTTCTCTATTGGTCTGATATTTGGCGCTAATATATTCCGAACAGACAAGTCAAAATGGATAACACCAACATTTTCATTTTACATGAAATACTAGAAATTATTTCAATCAATCCTTCTTTTCATCCAATTTTCTTCACAGCTAGACACATTTATTTTCTGTCTCTGATATTTGGTCCGTGTTTTCAATAAACTGATAATTGGTCAGTATTTTCAATGAACTGGATGATCATTTTTCCTTGAAATACAATGCAAAAATCAGCTACAGAGAGTATTAATATTCCAGGGTTTTAAAACCTTCAGATAAAATAATTTCCTTTTTAATTACATTCATAATACATCCACAGCACAAATCACAATACAGATAAAAAGAATCCTTTTTCAGCAATTTCCTTTCTGCAAAACACATAGCAGCGCAGAAACCATTTTGGATTTTTCCACACTAGAAATTACATGTGATACACCTGCTGACTCATAACCACGTTATTAATTATTTCTCCATATAAGCCAGTTATTGATGATTAGATAATCTACATAATTCTCAAATGCCATATGGAACTAGGAATGCCTGTCAGCGCAAAACATTAAATACTACCTTCCTATAAGCAATAGAAAGCTGTAAATATAAAATAACTAAAATAATTTTATATATCACTAATTACATATATATCAAAGACAGAACTCTGTAATTATTTCAGTTTATCTATTTTATCATAAAGTTAGCAGTATAAACCTTGAGTATTCACCTTTCAAACGGTCTGCAATGAAATTCTAAATATTTATCCAGACATCATATACACATAACCACCTCCTCAGTCTGAAGATATTCCAGCATTATTGCTTTGTGTTGTATTTATTTCACAGACCTGTGACAAGATATTTGTATTTTTAAGGCCGTTTTAGTTAAGTTCAGCTTGACATTTCATAAAGATGGCGTTGTTACAGATATAGAGAAGCGAGTTATTTGAACTCAGGAGCTGCCAAGAGCATATTGGAAATACCTTGTAAAGACAATTAACCTAAATGGCTAAGAAGCTGTTACATGTAGATGGATGCCTCCCTGTTGTAGGAGGCAAATCACTGGTGACTGCCATGTTCAGCCTTGTCCTTTAAGCTGTCCTTGAGCAGCCACAGTCACACAAAACTGATTTAATGCACACCATGTATGCCCACAATTTAGATCCTACAATTTTTTTTCTGAAAACAAGGACAGGGGAAAAAAAGGAAACACCTTTGTTAATATAATTGTGTTTAATTTCTTATATTACATATAATCATATTTAGCAATCTTTTGACATGGAAAGTACAGTGGATTTTATCTTTCTGATGAAATATAATTGCTTTTCCATTCCACTAAATACACATCATCATCCTTTTTCCCCTCTATCCACCTATCAAGAAAGACCCATCAAAATACATTTATAATGCAATACGGTCTGCCCTGTAAGGTCTGAAGAATTTTTTTTTAAATGTCCTTTTAATTGCACTGATTTTGTGGCAGCTTTCTGCAGTAATCACTACTAGTTAACATAAAGCACATTCTCCTTTTGGTTAGCTCTACTCCAGATAGTTCAGGCTATGCAACAAAGTAGAAAGCAATTAGTTTTCATTCCAGATTTGCATCTTCCTGAGGGCTGCATGTCATATGCATAAAAGCATCCTTCTCTGTCTCTCCTTCCCTCCCTTCTCTTTTTATAGCAAAAGCCAAGCATGACTCAATAAAGAAACACCATATTCTGGAACGCTGCTAAAAATTGCACAAATCAGCAACTGATCTGCTACTGACCGGAGACTGAGCACACATTTAACATAATCACGCAATTCCTGTAACATATGAACATAGATAATCATTGCAGACTTTAAATCTAAGCACGTACTATGGTTATAAATTTAATGAGATAAAACACAAGCAGGAAAAGCACACACAAATAAAAGAAAGTAGTTTTACAGACCAGTAAATGCTCACTAACACATTTAATTCCCGTGTTTATGTACACTGAAGCATCTGGTACTGACTATTATACCATTATGCACAATATAGCCACTATGAAATGACGCATGAATGAATGCATAATCACTAAAATACTTCCTTGTCATTTGATAAGGAATCTTTGTTCTTAGAAAAGCTATTTTAGAAAAAGTTATTTTTAGAAAAAAACCATTTATTACATTTGCATGTTACTTTGTCTATTCTTCATACACCTATCTAAATGAAGACAAGATTTCTATTTAAAGAAGACAAAACCAGAAAATCAAGGCAAAATAGTAACTTAATTTGTTGCAGTAGCTAGATGTCCCGCTTCTTCCGTCTGCACTCTCCCACCCGAAACGGGCTCTGCTATGCTAATAAATGGAGGGATGGTGGGGGTCACACAATTCAAAGCATTCCCACTTAAGAGGCTCGATAAACCTGCTGGAGCATTGGATATAAAAACGAAATCACAAACTCTTAAATAATTTCTGGATTCTGATACCTGTTTGAAGAACCTGTGTTTAATTGCAGCTGTGCTTGCCATGTTTTGTACACCTCATGGCAAGATTATCTGGAATACCTAAACGACACGAGCACCTTGTACCGGAACAAGGCACTTACATTATGTTCCTTTGAATATTTTCAGTCGTGTTAAGATTCTCATAACTTCTCCCCTTTCTTCCTATCATATAGCATCTGCCGGATTTGTAAGCTAATCTTTATTCAATTGCTAGTCTCAGCCAGACCTCTGAATAAATTACAGTATTCCTTTCTCCTATGCTAAGGAATGCAGACGTTGGGTCACATCTATATGACTGAGATTTTATTCCCTTTGCTTCGTATTTTTCTTTACTACACTGTCAAATACTTAAAAGTTATAGGGGCAAGAACAGCATAGATTTCAAGCTGAGGCATGGTTATTTTTTCCCCTGTGGTTATTATTTGAATCCTTTACGTCATCCTAGTGCTGATTTCACTAGCTAGAATCCGCTTTTCTCACTTCATAGGAACGGCTACGTCAACTACAAGGAGAAGCCCAACAGCATGAAGACGGATGTGAAGACTTTATCCAAAGCCCAAATGAGCTTTACTTTTAGCTTGTCTGGGCTCTCTCTCAGCCCAACGCCAGGTGAGGATAGATCCAGGACTAGAGCATTATTTAGGTGTAGCCAGAAGTCAAATGTGCTGAGTTTAGCCCACTATGTAACAGGATATTAGCTGCTGCGGGGCAAATGGAAAAAAAGTAAATTATGTTAATTGCTAGTTTCTCGATGAGCAGTAAGATACATTGGGTTTTAAGTTGGATACAGTTCCTATCTCTAAGGATTTGCCTTCAGCCTCAGAAAAAGATGGCATGTCTTCAGATTTCTTTACCTAGAAGTAGGGTCAGGGAGACGAATCATAGAAGGCAGTCTTCTTGCAGCAGCTACTCATGTGGAAATATAAAGTGCAAAGAAGAAAAGAGGTCATGACCAGTTTATCAGAACTTGTTTTAACAGCAGCTACAACACAGGAGAGGACTTTTCCTTTACAGCCACAAAGATGATGTTGTCTCGAGTATGAATCTTTTACATATAAATGTATGTCAACCACAGTTCACAACGTCACCTTTTTTTGACATTGTAAGCCGGCAAGATCAATAATAAATTAACTCCCTCTCTCAGAAACACTGATATAAAGTTCAGTGATTTGTCTGTCAGACATATCCACAATTTTCACCTGTATTTGACAAACACTCTCCACAAACACAATTTAAGGTTTAATCTGGGCACCAGGAAGGATATTCCAAGACAAAGACATTCTAAAATCAGATTAATTCTGTAAGATTTTTGGCACACAACTGAAGCTGCCTTAACTAGAGATGGCATCACTATCAATTTCTCTAACAGCCAATGCAAAGAGATGGCCGCTTCCACTGGATAAGCAAGATCTTAGACAGACTGAGTGTCACTGAAGATGGGCTGAATATTGTTGAGACTTAACGGAGTCCAATTAAACTACCTGGAGAGACAGGATAGAAAACTAGAAAGACTGTCAGTTTGATTGTGATCACTCCTACATAGCTAAACTCATTGATAACCTACCAAATAAGTTTGCCAATAGCAGTAATATTGTTGCTCTATTAGCAGTGAAGGTAGCCTGACTGAACTAAATCTAATTAAAGTGTTTAAAAAAAATAGTATGGTCAGGAAAAAATTAACTTGGAACACTATACAATTTTCTGTTGCATGACCAAACACTCATTTGGATTCCTTGTGGTCCTTCAGAATTTTCTTCTGTATGATCTATTACACTCCAGAAGACAAATAATGATTGTAGGCTTTTTTAAAACTGAAACTTGTAAATAACTTCCTTAAAGACAACTGACAATTCTTTCTTGGCCAAAATGTATAAAATGGAATGTAGGGTTTAGTCTGGAAAGTTCCAAAATTTCCTATATACTCAGGGCATAACTTTAGCTGAAAATCCAGAATGGATGACCCAGTCCTTCTCCTCTCCAAAAACTTAGGAAATCATGACTTTGTTTTCATGAGTGATTTTGTTAAAGACAACTCTAACTGATGTGATTGAAAAACACACATTTGCATCACCCAGAATTGTTCTGCTGCATGCAAATGAACAGCTACCCCAATGGATATTAATAGACTTTTTGCACTGTCTATATAGTCACAGCATAAGACAAGAAAAATTCCCCATTTCATAAGTGGACAATGACATTCTGATTATCTTTGCTCTTGTCTTTATCTTTCTCAGGTCACCAGTAAGCCATGGCAAGCAGGGAGGAAAATGCCAGAGAAAACATTCAAGAGCCACTCTTTTCACATAAAAAAAGATGGAAAATAATTATGTCCTCCAAGTCACTGATGACATGATCTGTGATCTGAAAGCTCAGGTAGTCTAATTAATTCACACAGGGATTAAGGAAAGCAGTAAACACTTCAAAAGTGGCACAGGGGAGTGGGGAGGAAAGGCAGAAAAGAAGTAAGTGAGATAATGAAATCAATAAAGTGTTCTGAGAAATAGCAGAGCAAATAACAGATTTCATATAACAAGTCTGAAGTTACTCGTGTCTCACTTTTGCCCAGGCAATGAAATACTGCACTGTAAAGACAACTTTCATATCAAAGACTTACTCAAAATATATTGGAACAGTGGACTAGGTAACAGGAGATATGTACAGTTTAGAAGTCTAGACAGCACAAGTGCACAACATATACATTCTGGAATTTGAAATGTGCTGCCAAAGAATCAAAGATAAATATGGATTATAAATAGTAGTTCAACTAGTCCTCGATTCTGTCAGAGATCTAAGATTTAGACTTACACAAATCATTTGTCTGCTGTAATCTGGAAGCTTTAAATGTCATCACTTTCATGACTTTTTTGTTCTAGACTAGTCAAGATATTTGACAATAAAAACAAGCTAAAAGTTATAAACAACTGATACAACTTTAACAATGTGCTTTATATTGAAATTACAGAACATAACTTTTGGAAAGGAAAAGGGACAAATATTACTATAGAGTAGAAAGTAAAGGTGAACACGGCATTACCAGTTCATACAGATTTTGTCAGTGCTTCTATATGCAAGACTGTTAGAGATGAGTGTTGTTATTTTCTCTTTCAATTTTCTCGTAATGCCACTAAACTGGCAAACTTCTATGCAGCTCTATAGAATAGTAAGGGATGATACAACCATCTCCGTCAGAGCTTTGAAGAAAATGTAATTAACTTTGAACTATCGTCAACTTTAGGAATTTAGAAGTCTTTTTGGTGGTGGTACCTATGATATTTGAAATAGAAAGGCTGTCAGGATGGCACTCCTAGTTTGATAAGGAAATTTTTCCAAAGGAACAATATTTTCAGTCCTTCTCACAGGCATAGCATTTACCTTTAATTTCATTTATTTACTAGATAACATTAAATCTCACTTTTCAAACTCCATCTCCTTGGTCCAAATGTCCCCTGTGTTCAGTATCTTGAGAAAATGGCAGAATTTACTAGAAAGGAAGTTTTACTGGCACAAGTAATGAAATTTTTGAATTATATATCATTACTTGTATTTCACTGCTCTAAAGTGAACACAATTATAAGCACAATGACAAAAAGTGATATCCCTTCATACCCTTCCTTACCATCTCCTTTTAGTAAAGAAAGCGTATTTTTGTTGTGAACATAAAAAATAAACTTCTTATCATTTATGCCACAAGTCTTTCATTTACCACAAGTTTGAACTAGGCACAATCTCACTGTAGGTACTAAACAAACAATAATTGTCTGCTGGTCTGTATTTGGTCCAAATAAAAGACGTTATAACTATTTCAATAGTCGTGTAATTTAAAAGGCAAGTTAGAGCCTGTAGGTATACAAACAATAAAAAGTCTTGGGTTAAAAATTCTTGGTACAGTACAGTAAGATGTACTTGGTAAGTACAGTAAGATGCACCCAACTAAAACACTTGCCCAGTTCTTGACAGCTTATACTTAACTTTATAGACTACAGAAAGAGTTTTGAGAAGGAGCTTCACTAAAGACTGGGCACAGTAAGAGAAAGTGCACTAAGGACCATAAAATGAGTAGTAACTGGGAAATAAAAAACAATACTGCAGTAGAGCAAACACAAAATTGGACTTTGTGGCAAAATCTCTCTCTCAGAAAGAAAGGAGAAGGGAAGTTGTAAAGCTTTTAAAACAAAGACTAGAAGTTTGTATTTGAGAAGATGAGTAAACAGACTTTAAAAAGCAAGTGATGTAGGCAGAGTAATAAGTAAAGATGATATTAAAACCAGTAATCAAATGAAGTAAAGCTGTTAAGTATTAACATCAGACAGGCACATGAGATCATAATAGTCACGGCGTTGAGACGAGCAGAACTTCCATCTGATTTATGGCTACACGTAAAAACAGGAACTGTCAGACCTCAAAGCTGCATAGAGCAAGAAGAGGACATCAAGAAAGAAATAAAAAAACAGGAATTGTTTCTGACATTACTATATTCAGGTGACTACTAAAGACCAAGAAAATTTTCTGAAATAGGTAAAGTTTTACTGGAGTGGAGGAAGATTACTAAAAAAATTAAGTATTGATGCCTTCTTAAAGATTATGCTTATGGCTCCATTATCTGAAGTAAGGTGTGGAGGAGGATGCAAAGGCTGAGGATGGATTCCTGAGAGATCTAAACACATATTTACATACAGAAAAAAGAGGAGGGAGAGAAAGGAAGACTCACGCAGGAAGAACCTAAGTCTGAAAAAAATAGAGAATCAACAAGGACAAAATGACAAATATCTAAGAACAACAAAGTTTAGTGAAGACTCTAGCATAGCTTCACAGAGAGATGACAGATGGAGTGGAGGAGAATAAAGGACTAGCCTGGAATTTCTCCAGGAAGAAGTCAAATGGAACATCAGTGAAATAAATTTTGGTGCAAAAGACAGAAACCAGAAGTAAGCAGTTCTAGAAAAGCATTAGAAGACAAGAGATTAAGACAACTGCACTAAGCATACTAAGGGGGTAGAGAGACAAAAGAGGTCTACGGATAGGACCTTAATCTGGTGTATAGAAACTCCGTAAAATCGAGGGTTGGTTTGTGTTGGATTTTTTTCATATGAAGGACTGTGACATATTTCTTGTTTATGGGAAGGAATTCAAGGACAGAATCAGAAATGAAAAAAAGAACAGCAGAAGGTCAGAAGGTGGATAGAGACAGTGACAGGTTCATTTGAACAAATTCAAAAACTACAAAACAAAATCTTAATGTCTGTTTCAGTAAATGAGGAGTAAGCTTGAATTTTTATCTTGGTTAGTTACTTCTAAGAAGTTCACATAGAGAGAGGGGGGAACAGATCAACTAGAGCGAGGGCTATACAATTTATAAAAAATAGAGAACACGCAAAACTGCAAGCAAAGATCCTCATAACAGATTACAAAATCCCAGAGATTAAGAACTACAGCAAATCAGCAGAATCAGAAGATTTCCACCAGAGATAGTCAGCAGGATCTCTGAAGCATGGCAGATGGAATTAGGAACTGAGAAAGCGCATACTGGGAGTCAGCCAGGACCATGAATTGTCAGAAGGGTTTGCAAGATAGAGCCTAAAGTGGACTCATAAACTGATAGAGGAAAGTACAGAGGAATAAAGGAAATTAGAGCAGAAGTCACCAAGATCAACAAAACAGAAGTGTTGCAAAGTCTCACTCTTCGAGAGAGAAGAGAATAAAAATGTTGAAAAAGCTCAAATGGTTAGCACAGAAAAGGAACTCGGTGAACACACTGCACAGAGAAGACCAACCCAAATGTGTAGCTGATTTGGCACGTTACACAGTTCAAATGAGAGCCAGGGCAGCTACAGAGTTGGATGGTTACCCATAGGGAAACTTAAGGGTGAGAAGTCATGAATGGAAGAAAGATGCACCTTGAAGTCAGAGAGATGGGAATAGGCAGATTTGTGTACACGTAGCCCATAAAAACATCAGAAAGGCAGGCAGAAGGAAATGTTGGTGCTTTCATTTGTTTGGTGTTTTTTTTAAAAAATAAAAAGGCAAGAGGGAGATATAAAGGGCTGGGAACTGAAGAACAGCAACACAGGAAGTACCAACCTCTTCGAAGAAAATTCAAAGTGGGTATTGTTGGAGGCAACAGTCTCCACAGAAAGGACCACTGACGATGCAGTGTTAATATACGAGGGAACAAAGTTTCATGGGCTGATGGGAACAGCTGGAGGTAAAAAGGCAAGGACCTTTGAGACCAGTAACATCCCAGAAACATCAAGAAAATAAAAGGAAGATAAGAAGTTCTGCACCTGAAGGAAAAAAGAAAGTCGCAGGAATGGCACAGGGAGGAGGCTGAACTGGAAGCAGATGTAATTTATAGGAAGAAGGAACGGACAGAGAATACCAAAAAGAAGTGTAATCTGGACATAAATTGATATAAGAGCATGAAAAGCATCAGAAAGCAGAGATAAACAAGCACTAATAAAGCTATCAAATATAACAAGAGAAAGGAAACGGTACCTTCCTGACTGTTGCTCTTTCATGTATCCTGAAACTTCTGTTATATGAAGCTGTTACATACACTCTCTGACATACATTAGTTGTTTTAACAAATTACATGGTGATTTAAAATGCTAGTTGATAAGAATAATTTGCTATAAATATGTTATACAAGAAAAAGATTTAATCCACTGAAGCTTATATTACATGCCAAGTCCCTATAAGCAGTAGGTCGAGGCATGTTATACCTGTAACTGTATTAGAAGTTTATGCCAACATACACTAGTAAATCTTCTGTAATGTAGAACTGCACTAATCTAGGCCTTATCTTCCCAGGAATTTTAATTGTATTTACAAATCATTTACCAAAATAGCATATTGATTGCTTAATTCTTCTCAAGATATTGTACACAAGAGAGTAAATAACACCACTCGTCAAGTGGTTCTTCTCCATCCTTGGATGTACAGATGTTTTGAGTTCTTGAGAAGGGCATGTTTGGGGTTTAAGGAGCCTGTTTTGTTATTTCAGGCCTACTTACTCTTTTCCAAGACCAACATCACACCTAATATGTCTGACACTTACCAACGACTGTTTTCAAGATTTCTGAAGCTGAACAACTGCAAACAGAAAAGGCCAGCTAATGTATTTTAAAGCATACCTATCCCAGGATGTTACACAGGGCTTTTGGTCCCCACATAAGGGTGCAGTCAGGCCTGTGACATATGGGAACCACAGATTCCAGCTAACACATTAAAGCTCTAGGAGTTGATCTGCCTAAAAAAAAATCATTGAAATCCACTCCTTGCCTGTCACTCTGATATGCTATTGAAGTCACAAATATGCATACTTAAAAAACAACAGGGCACCAACACTTGGAAAAGGATAAAGAATTAAAGGTAGTAAATTATTTTCTTTGAAACTTTTATGTTCTAGTACAATTTCATCTCCTGATGTAAACATGGCAGAATTCAAAACTCAAAAGAAGCAGGTTTGTAATCCACCAGGATTACAAATCCATTTCCAAATGGTGGAATTCCCAGTAGACTGGATCATGACAAATAAAGATATTATTCCCCAAAAGGCATGTGAAATTGTGCATTAGCTCGCATTTTGCATGACTCCTGTATAGTCAACAGGAAACCAGCAGGATGGGAGCAAGATAAGATTCCAAAAAATTTTATTCTAAACTATACCACTGCCACTGCCTGCCACAGAACACTTTAAAAAGTACATATCATTAGAGCTTTCCTCTGCTTAGAAACAGAATGAGCATATTTTAAACTGGAACAGAGCTTAGAAAAAGCCAACAAGGAACTAGAAGCAATAACAGGAAGCCAGAAGAACAGAGCTGAAATCGCCCTTGAACCTTTGCCTATCCTTCAAAGAAAAAAGGCCCAAAGCTTTTAGAAGACCACTAATGACTCAAACTGTGTTCCCCTGCACAGTTTGCAATTAAACTGAAGAATTTTCACAGCAGGTGAAAAGAAGAGAAAACTAGAAAAAGCAAATGTGCCCATTTTTCTCTTTCGCAGTGGATGTGACTTGCACAGGGCAGTGAGGAAGCCTGCCCACTCACCTCGCAGTCACTGGGATGGTCAGTTTAGCTTCACTAGCACTCCGCCTATGCCCATTTATTATGTAACTGCTTAAAAAAACTAAGGAGGGGAGCAGTAAGTGACATATTTAATTACTAAGTAAAAGGTAAGAAATATCTCCTTTTAACGTTGTTGTGCATAGTTCTATTAATACATATTACTGTTATTCCCTTGTAAATTTTATTCATGATTATTCTCATTCTTGTTCATTTTTCACCACCCTAAATCACAAAAATAGTGCTTATGCCAAGAGTGATAAAAGATTAGCAAAGGCCTAAAGATTTCTTTAATCAGGTTCATGAAAAAAATAGAAATTCTATGTGACCTTATTACGTTGTATTTGTCCACTTGTGTTTTAAACACTTTCTGCATTACATTACTGTGGAGATCCAGCCAGCCTAGAAGTAAAAAGCCTAGAAGCCTAGAAGTAAAGATTTGTGTATCCGTCCAACAGTTACTCCCAAGATATTTCAGTCAACAAAACACAGTTTAAAAGCCCAAGTTCTACCGATGAGATACTGAACGTGGTGTGTAACATCCTTGCTTGAAATCATCTCTTGTGCCTTTGAACTGGAAGACCACACATACAATGTCAAATTCCAAAAAGATTTCCAAAGCCTGTTTGTAAGCAATCACCCAGTAAGCTTGCTGCTGGCGATGGGCAGGTTTAGAGAAACTTGTGAAAAATAGAATTACAGGGCACATGAGTAAGTGCAATAGACTGGAAAACATTCAATTCTGTGGAATATTCCAGGGAAAGAAATGACAACTGAGTTGCCTGAAGGATATCTGCAGTTCCATGCTGAAAGGTCCTCTGACGAGACACCAGAAGTTATAAATACAGAGACAAGCTGAGCAGAAGCACATTGAGAACTTGATGAAGCAAAGAAAACCTTCATTAACACAGACAGTTCCCCAGGATGAGGGTTAGTTACTGAGCATGGGGGACTTCTTGTCTTGAAAATTATGTAACTCCCTGCTGTCTTCTGAGAAGAGCAGCATTGCTCCACAATTGTCTGCTAAATCAGTGTACATCACTATGCCTATCCCAAACAGGTGAACTGTAAACCAAGAAAGGCAGAAAGACAGTGATGAACACGCTGGGAAGGCAGGACCATCCCTTATGGGAACAGCATCAGCTTCAGGACCTGAAGTTTACTTCACAGGATCCCTGGTGCCCAGCTCTGTATAAAAGCAGGTGTCAAAACTGTCCAAAGCCAGAGCCTGAATACTGTTTGCTATGACTGAATAAACAGCATAAGGGATTCTTCACATCACCTGAAGAAATTTTATGCTGTGCATAGTGGAAGATAAAGGTGCTATTCTTTACATTCTTATATTAAATTAGAGACCTACAGGTGCGTACATTGTAGCCAAATAAAGGCAGGAAAATTAAAAGGAAATTAAACTAGAAATTGATAATGATATTTTATGGACATAAAAGGAGCCCCATGAGGGAAATAAAGTCTAAGTGATTACCAGGGAAATTTGTTTATAGCTGATGATACACACATTGCCAAAAAAAATATATATATTTAATCCTTGTTTCAGCAATTGCAGAGGATACGGAAAGGAAACAATTCTTATCTGTTGAAGCAGACAAGAAAAGAACCCAGAGCACGTCTCAAATTTGTGCTGAGGTTGCTGCTAGTGTAGATGTTCAGGGCACAAGGCACTGCTGGTAACTGCTTTTGACAGCACAGATTACATCTCTCACTGACATCCACAGCAAATATGCATCTTTGCATTAGAAGTTAGATGACTGAAAAATTTCAGCACATCTGCACGCAACAAAATAGTAAAAACACTCCGGAAAGAGGAGGAGGAGAGCAGAAGGCAGACTGGGCAATAACCAAGCCCAGTGAGTCACTGCAAGGCGCTCACTGGCAGCAATGAGAAATTCACTCATGACTCCGCGCAGGACTGGCGACAGTACACCGAGATCTAGCAGAAGGGATGAGCCTGGCGAAGGCGATGAGGCAACCAAGTTCCTGGAGAAAAAGGTCATCACTTCCTTCCAGAACAAAAGAAGAATGCCAAGACAGCTTCTGATTTTCGCCTGTTTCACATTTCATATGTTGGGTAAACTTTATCGGCAACACCCAGCCACCTCCATGACATCCTGTGCCCTGGTGATCCAAGAATTCTTATTTTTGACATGTGTTAGCAGGTCAACTACCACAATTGATATTCTAAAGATGATCAGTTACCAGACACTGAGCTTCATCCCTAGTAGCACTCACAGAACTAGGCCTACGCTTCCCATGTGGAGTCTAAGCACACAGGAATAATCTTCAGCAGAATATACAAGACCATAAGAAATCACCGTGTGTCTGTCATTGTTACAAATCTGTCATTTTCTGTCTTACACTTGTATAACCTTTGTCTAATGAACATTCAGTGTACTCCATTAAAAATGTTACTTGACAGTCTACACTGAGGTCACACAACCAATCTCCACTTCCTTATAAACTGAATTGCCCAAATTTAAATTTTAAGTTGTGAGAGGCACAACCACTGTTTAGGACACACATACACACACAAAGTCTAAAATTTTACATTCATCAAAATTTACTTCTGGAACTCGACTAGAAAAGTTAGACAAACAAGGAGGGAAGAAAAAGGGAAGAAGAAATCTGATTAATTTTTTCCAAGTTTAAAGTATTTCACATAATCCTAGCAGGAAAAGAGAAAATAAACACTCAAGTACCTTTGAAAATTGAACTAAAAATTGACATCAGCTGGTATAACTGACCTGCACCACTAACTTTCAGACAGAAACCCACCTAAGGAATAGTTAACCCCCTCACGTAATAAGCTTGACACCAGGTCTCCACCATGCAAATTCGTGTCTCCAGGCAGACTCCACACCCGAATGGAATTGCTCAATTGCAGGTCCCCTTACCAATGCAGGGACAAGAGGGTATTTCTCTGCTGTTCCACTTGCAAGACTCAGGCATAAAAGTGACGCTGCCTTCCCTAGAAAATTTTAATCGCAGGATTGAGACATAAAACTGGTATTGCTTTTGTTAGAATAGATTTAATTGCGTTAAATGTGGATGCAAACCATATGGGTATGATTTCTTACACGTATTTTAATGACTCAGTGTGCCTACATAAAATCTTTAATAAAGATAATTTAAACAACTCGTTATGTTATCAGGAGAGAAACAGATGAATCCTGAATTACTGAAGGCTCCTATATACTTTTTTTCCTTATTATTTAAGCATCCTGGGAGAAAAGGGGGAAGTTATTATAAAGATGAGCAAATTTTTACAATACATCAATACTCCCTCATGTCATTTAATGTCTGGTTTACACCTTCAGAAAATGCACCAAGTTGAATATCTTGTATCAGTTGATGGTTGCTGCATCGACTGAGAACATTTGAGAGCTCTGTGCAGGCTCTGAACTTCCACCACAAATTAACAAATCATTTTTGGTGAGCTGACTCAAAACATAACTTACAAATCCTTCAAGTTCACGTTCCCCATAATTTTTTGTTTGTTTGTTTCCTTATTAGTGATGTCATACTACAGGATAACTTTTTTTCATTTACTTTAAAATTGCTTTGCTCAAAATATTAAAGCTTAACCTTTCCCTTTAGGAGTTATTCTCTGCTTATATCATTTGGGGACATAGATTCCATATCAGACATTCCAAAACAACACAAGGTTTTGCCACTAAAACAATGACTATGAATTAAAGCAAGGCTATTTTCAAAGCTTTTCCTCTCCATAAGATTACCAACAAACAGTAGCATTTATAATTTTTAGTGCATTCAGTGCTCACTTTCCAAGGATTCCTGTCCAAACTGTCCCACGTTTGATTAACCAGTTAACAGACAAGTCAAATTTCCTTATCAGACAGCGTGATCCTGCCCCTCTTAACACAACCCTGTTGAGACATAACCAGAGAACCCTGTCCAGTTCTGGGCTCCCTGCTCATAAGAGAGACATGGACATTCTGGAGTAAGCCCAGAAAAGAGCTGCAAAGGTCACAGAAGGAGAGGCTGAGAGCGCTGGAACTGTTCCCGCCTGGAGAAGACTCAGAGGAGTCATCAGAGCGTACCTGACTGGGGGGGAAGCAGCGAAGGCTCCTGTCAGCACTGCCCAGTGACAGGGCGAGAGGAAATGGGCACAAATTAAAACAAGAGAAGTATCAGTTAAACACAAGAAAAAACTTCAACCTCGTAGTAAAATGGGAATAGCAGTATTTCACCACCTTATCCACAGTCACAGCCTGATTACAGTAGTGTAACAGCATTCATGTTAATGTCTTTTTAATTAATAAATTTTACTGAAAAGTTAAGTAAGGCAAAATAAATATGGTCTTGCATGGAAACAAGAAATAGTATGAACAAATCATATTATTTATGAGGCTCATTACGAGAGAGAGAGAGAGAGAGGAAAAGAGAGATAAAACGAAACATAGCTGTGATTGCCTCTTCTCTCCAAAATGCCATTCTCTTCTACTACATTAATATGGTCACCTTCCCTATTACTCCCTCTCAGGTGGTCCCACTTCTACAGGAATTGGTTGGGACTAATTATGACTCTATTTTATTTTTTTTAACAGATTACTGTGGCATTATTGTTGCATTTTATCCACATTTTCATGTTGCACACCAGCAAAACTCCTTGAAATAGTCTTCAATCAGAATGATCACCTGGACATATTACAGAATCATAGAATCATAGACTGGCCTAGGCTGGAAGGGACCTTAGAGATCATCCAGCCCAACCTCCCTGTCATGGGCAGGGACGCCTCTCAACTCTCCGTCCAACTTGGCCTTGAACACCTCCAGGGAGGGGGCAGCCACAACGTCTCTGGGCAATTTATTCCAAAGTCTTGCCGCCCTCGTACTGAAGAATTTCTTCCTAAGGTCCAATCTAAATCTCTTCTCCTTCAACTTAAACCCATTTCCCCTTGTCCTATCAGTGGACACTCTTGTAAAAAGTCCCTCCCCAACCTAAATGGAATAGAACATTCTTAGAATACCAAATATTTAGGTATATATTTTGTGACCCTGCAGTTAGCTATTTCTGCTACGTTACTTTATGTTTTAGACCTTTCTGATCTGCTTATACTAAGCCTTCACTAATTGAGGTCATAAGGCCCAATGACTTGGTATCTGCATTAAAGTACTAAACGAGGAGAATTTTACCAGAGAATAGGATCATCTCTTGTGAGGGAAACTAACGTAGGACAAAAGGACCTGACTTCTGTCAACTCCCTCCAAAAGTCTTTTTTTGCTTCAAGTATTGTTTTGCCATTTGTGAATATTTGACCACAATCTCCTATTTGTCCTAGTGTTGCCATTTTCAACACTGGCATGCTACCTGATGAAAAAAGTCAGAATGGCAATCAGTAGTAAGCAAAAACACTACACAACTGTGTGCATGATTGTGAGCATTCATGTTTATAATTGGTAAATGGCATGAACATTGGGCTTCTTGCCCAACTTACTAGCTAACACTGCTCCTAAAACATCCATAGAGAGCTTTGTTCCTTAGTCAGACTTTTAACATCAAGTTCTGTAAATAAGAACGTTTAAAGATAGAGAAACGCATATTCATGGATGTGCGTTCCTTATGCACAGTCAAGCGGAAAGAATAGTTAGAAAGATCCTTCCTGACACAGTGTTCTTCAAATACTGACAGTTGCAGTCAACTTGAAGAGGGATACTATCGTTTTAAAGAAGGCATAAAAAAAACCTCCCTTCTTTTAAGTTGATCCCAACACACAGCCACTGGATTCACTGACTCTAAACTTGTCCAATATGTCCAAACACCAGTAAGTATATTTTAAACCTGTTTTGGGTGGGAGTGGCAGAGGGGATGGGGAGAGGGTTAATCAAGCAATATAGTTTGTAGTTTTCAGATCACTTCAGACCAACTCCCTGCTCTCATGTGATTGTATCTCTACTCTGCTGTAACTCTTTCTTTTACAGAAGAACTTCACTTC
Source organism: Apaloderma vittatum (assembly GCF_000703405.1). Lineage (NCBI taxonomy): Eukaryota > Metazoa > Chordata > Aves > Trogoniformes > Trogonidae > Apaloderma > Apaloderma vittatum. The sequence continues at coordinate 17,145 of NW_009720086.1, read as the reverse complement.
CTTAATACATTCCTTTGGGATATTTTTCTTTAGTCTCTCCAGATGAAGAAGGATCTATAATGGGACTACGTCCTCCGAGTGAAAACACATACTCACTTGCAATAGTCCGTAATAACGTCGTTTCAAAATGGAATGACTGAAACACACACTTCCTCAAGCAAGTACTATTCACCAATTTATTTTCCTCTGTAGATACAGTTTCTATCCTACACGGGCCACAGTGGATGTTTGCTGCACTATCTGGAGATAATTATCAAGGATACACTTCAAAACCATCCACAGGACACAAGTTACAGAATACATGTGAGGGAACAAAGTCCAGGATAAGCACATGACATACTGCTATAGCTTCCAGTTATGCAAAATTCCATGGAGATCTAATTATTTTAAATGAGTCAAGGAGACTTCATGAACAACTTCAAAATACAGTCAAGTCTAGATTTTAAATCATACTTGAATAAGGAAAACAAAGAAGCTGGGGGAAGGGGCTGGTCCTATTAAAAAATCCATAAATACCCTGCAAAGCATCAAAATACCACAAAACCAATACTTTCAGGAATTTCATTTCAATGCCAAGAAACAGAATGTACTCATTGTGACTAATACATTAAAATACTGAAAACAAATTCTAACAGATTAAAAAGATCTTGTAGCAAGTAAAAGGTATAGTTAAATAATTCCAAACCTAATCAAGCTTAAGACCAGGGCAGTCTTTTCCCATTATTAATAAGAATCTAAGCTGGATAACTAGATTGGGAAGCTATAATTTAAAGGCCAGTAAAAGTAACAGAACATTTTTTACAAGTATGTTTTTAATTAAAAATGAAAAGACAGTCGTTTTTACCAAAGCAATCCACTACACATTCTTAAGTTTGGTCTTCTGTAGTCTCCCACATACATACACTTTCAAAAAAACATTATTAAATGGGGGGTGAAACCGGAATACAGTTCTAAATGCAAAATCATATCCATGTTTTACATGTTTACATTTCTCAGTGGAAATACGAAAATGTTTTTAAGCCTTGATCATTTAATCCTGTGCTTGGGGTCAGGAAATACCGCTCACCCCTGTCAATCTGCAGTCCAGTTATATGCGAAAATTGGTGTTCCAGAAGGGTAAAGCAAGCGACAGAAAAATTGCACACTACTTTCAGGCTTCAGCTGAGCTTTTAAAACACATGGCCAAGCAGGTTGCCATGGAAATGTTCTGCAAATACATCTAGAATTTAAGATGGAGCTGAATATAATTTTTTAATAAACTTCTGCGATTTCAAATATAATTGGTCTATGATGTACTCAAGGGAAACAATGGCTATTATAGAGCATTTATAACACCTGAAGTGATAATGATATCTCAAATTCCATTTTGTGCCCCATACATCGAATTAGGCCACCACCTTCCTATGTAAAAAAACACACATATACTTGTTTTCTTTATGTGCTCTGACTTTCCTGTCCATCACCACAATACATCAGCTGATACAAATGTATCAGCTTTGCAGTAAAGTTGGCAAGAGTTAAAACAAAAAGGATGAGACATGTTTCAGTAAAATTAATTTGGTTTTAAACAGCGATCCGAATTTAAGTTATTAATCTTCTTTTTCACAACCCATTAGCATTAGTATGTGTCACTGAGCGTAATAATTAAAAAGGGAAGAGTCATCGTGCCAAACTTTCACTGTTATGTTCAGTGAGCTATTTTTAAACAGCTTTGAAATGAAAGGGGAAAAAAAATCTACTACTGCAAAATGAAGCAAAATCTGTGCCTGCAGAATAGCTCAGTCCTGTTACACAATGTGATAACGTTGTTTTAAATAACCTGCCTCTGTAGGTAAACAGTTGCCTTATACTGCATCTCATGCAACAAACATGCACGTTTACAATTGCTTTGTGTGCCATGTAAAGATAAGGCAAAATAAAACTGCAATACAATCTTGTCATTTTACTTTACAGCAAAGGTATAACCTTTTAGCACAAATTAGTCAAAAGAAATCATATTCACAAGAAAAACAGGTTGAAAATATATCTGGAATAAGCTTACATTGTTCAAACAGCAACTAACAGCACGTTAGATTTCCAAGCTATACATCGCTCTGCTTATGTAAACAGTCTCCCCTATAAATCCTGTAGCAAATCCAACACGAAGCAATTACACAGACAAAGAGATCGTAAACGACCTAAAACTGTAAAACAAACCCTTGTGTTAGAAATATTAGTATAAACTATGAGGTCATACCTGATGACTTAGAGACTGTAATGTCTCACCGGTTCCAAGCTGCATGACCTTCCTATTTCCAGAGACCCCCAAAAATTGCATTTCCTGTCTCAGAAAAGTACATCACAGGGACCCATCTATCTTTCAGAATCTTCTGGGCTAGTAAAGAAAGCATTAACAGCCATTCTGTCCATCAGCAAGTGCTGGAGTCATTACCCTTAAGATATCAGATCTTAAATATAGTTTCCTCCGTGCGATTACAGACATCCAGTAGTCAAGGAGGCTGACACAGCTATATCACTGATGCTGCTAATGCCATCTGAAAACAGTAAGCTTACTGCTTAAAGCAATCCTGCATCATCCAAACAGAACAAGCCACATCCTTCAACTCCTCACTCGCGTTTTTTTTCTTACAAAACCTAGCGCTGCCATTATAGATTTTGTTTCCATCTGTGGTCAGCTAAAGGAGAAATTAGATATTATGCAACCAGCTTTGCATTAACAAAAGAAAAACGGCAGATGAAGTGACATATCGAGGTTATCGAATTTTGCTTGCATGACCACTCCTCAACAAGCACTATCACAATTCAGGAGACATCACAATCTGATCCAAAGGAAAATTACCAGAAAGAAATTATAAACAATTCACAGGCAGCAAGGCATTTAAATACCTCTGTGGTACTGAAACAGCTCTTTTATGCAGCCTTAGGAATACTAGTCCCTATTAAATTAAAAACATTGCTTGCCCAAGTATTTTTAGTGTTTATTCTCAATAAATTACATGATCACTGCATTGTTTCCATTACTCCCTGCTAGCAGCCAGAAAACAGCATGCCTTGAAAATGTGCCAGTATTATGACAGCAAAAATGTGTTTTGATATCAAACAAAACAATCATGCATGAGTTTTTTCTGATATGAGAGACCTTTCAAGCTAACAAATGTACAGTATCCTCTTTAATAATTTATAAATTATTAAGACTACAAACCAATAACCAGACTTTTTATTAAAATGCATACTTGATGCAAGCGAAATTGATTATTATAAATCAATATATATATTTACTGTTGCTATTATTATGGCAACAAATTTATGCAAACAAAAAAATCACAGCTCTAGGATGAAACAGTGTTACCAACAAACTGGAAAAAGTTATGATTTAAGAATTCCTCTGAATTCTAGAGCCACAGGAAAATTTACCCATGTTCACACAGTGAGAAAGTCCTGCTGAGGCACTCAGTCCACATTCTCAAATACACAAGAATATCCCCTCAACATATGCCGAAATATATCGCTACCATTTGAATTTTACAGAAAGATAAAACTTGGAGGAAAAATTCTTCCCTAATTTAACTACATTTTGCGCGTTATTGAAACAAATTTGGATGTCCTTCTTTACTTTGAAATACAAGCAGAAGCTAAAACTAGAAGTCAACAGTCCTAAATTAATCCACCCAGATTCTATTCTGTTAGTTTAACATTATTACTATGCAGTTGTAGTAATTGTTCTTTTGAGTAATTCGGCATTAATCAAATTTGGCTTATAGTCACTCACATTATGGCACTTATAAAAGCAAACTGGTCTCATCCATATATCACATATTTCCCTTTAGAGAGAGAAACTGTCAGCTATCAATTTTTAATTGATTCACTTTATACAGTGTGCAACTGCCTCAACATAAGGACACTACATCTCCAGGGAAAGGGAACTCAGCCCCACATTTGTACAGTGGGGATTGGTCTGTTCAGCCAAGTGACAGGACAAGGGGAAACGGCCTCAAGTGGAGCCAAGGGAAGTTCAGATTGGATATTAGGAAGAATTTCTTTACCAAAGGATTTATCAGGCATTAGAATGAGTTGCCCAAGGCAGTGGTGGAGTCCCCATCCCTAAAGGTATTTAAGAGTTGTGTAGACCTAGTGCTTAGGCGTATGCTTTAGTCAAGGACTTCTCAATGTCAGGTTAATGATTGGAATCAATGATCTTAACGGTTTCTTCACACCTGGGCAATTCTGTGATTCTGAGATGTGGGCAGCAGCCCAACAGAGGCTACTCAGTGGAGGCTGAGGAGGCTTTAAAGTACAGTAGAGGACCGTATCAGGCCACTGCTTTTCATATCCTCCAAAAGAATTAATCTTGAGGCTTAACAACCTGAGCTGCCTTTTTATTGCTGATGATAGAGGCAATTAGGGTGCTACTTTGATCATTGTCAATGTCCTTGAAAGCTGCCACTTTTCAAGTTTTCCACAATAACTCACGAATTCACATTCAAACTAGAAAATACTACTAAATCTATGCACACAGGACAAACACATACATAGAAGGAGACAAAAGGCACTTCGAAAAAACAGACAAGAGTGATTCAGTAGTAAAAGAAGGGGAAAATAGCTTTCCCCGCATCATAGAATCATTCAATCTGGCAAAGACCCTTGGGATCATTAAGTCCAGCCATCAACCCTACTCTACAAAGCTCATCGCTAAACCATATCCCCCAACACCACATCCAAATGACATTTAAACACATCCAGGGATGGTGACTTAACCACCTCCCTGGGCAGCCTATTCCAAAGTCTGACTACTCTTTCTGTGAAAAAATGTTTCCTAATGTCCAGTCTAAACGCACCCTGTTGCAGTTTGAAGCCATTCCCTCTTGTTCTATTGCTAATTACATGTGAGAAGAGACCAGCATCAACCTCCCTACAATGTCGTTTCGGGTTGTGGTAGCGAGTGATGCGGTCTCCCCTCAGCCTCCTCTTCTTCAAACTAAACAGGCCCAGCTCCTTCAACCGTTCTTCACAGGACTTTTTCTCCAGGCCCTTCACCAGCTTCGCTGCCCTCCTCTCCACTCACTCCAGCACCTCGATATTTCTCTTGTATTGAGGAGCTCAAAACTGGACACAGTAGTCAAGGTGTGGCCTCACTAGTGCTGAGTACAGGGGGACAATCACTTCCCTACTCCTGCTGGTCACACTATTTCTAATCCAAGCCAGGATGCCATTGCCATTCTTAGCCACCTGGGCACACTGCTGGCTCATATTCAGCCGCCTGTCAATCAGAACCCCCAGTTGTCCCTCTGCCAGGCAGCTTTCCAGCCACACTTCCCCAAGCCTGTAGCACTGCACGGGGCTGTTGTCACCCAAGCGCAGGACCTGGCACTTGGCCTTGTTGAAGCTCATCAGTATCAAATGGGAGCATCTCCCAAGGTAATACTTATATTTCCAAAGGTAATTCTTAAAAACTAATAATAATACACCAGAACTAAATATTAAGTTATTTACTCCTATGCAAACACCCAGTTCCACAATGCTATATTCTGATGAGTAGCTACTTAAAACTAGGTGAGGGAGTACACAACCTTGCATCCGTAAATTGCTGGCAACCACTTCCGAGTCTCCACAAACCATCATTCTAGCTGGGATATGAAGGACAGCACAACAGTTACTAGTGACCAAAAACAAACTTTCATAAACATTATGGAGGCTCTCTCCCTGCAAGTCTTGTACTACATGATGATGTCCACTCAAAGAGTGAAAACCACAATGCTGGGAGCTATAACCACAGCTGTCAGAAACATCACTCAAGTTTCTGCTCACAAGAGAACATAATCTCTGCTCCAGCTGGACATCTGAACAATTTGAAAGCTAGCAAAAGGCAAGACAGAAGACACTTTTCCTGAGTTAGGTTATGATCTCAGAACAAATTACAAATGCACTCAGAAACACAGTTACTGCTTCATGCGTATTACCGCAAGTGAAATCTTCTCCCAGAAGTTATTCCATGTTTTTCCTCATTGGAATACAGTTAATATTTTGCAAAGGTGAAAATTTTCACATTTCATTAGCGATGTTAAAAAATAGAGAGGGTATAAATACAATACTTATATAGATATCTATTCTGTGATGTTAAAGCAAAAATCTGGTAATCCATTCCCTTTAGAGGATCAACAGGTATCACTCTATACCATACAAGAGCATTACGCACAAATACAGTTTGCTTTTATATCACTTTTCTTCACAGTAAAAGAGAAAGAATACCAAAAAAAAAAAAGGTGTGAACTCAGAGTTCCCATGGATTATGCAAGGTGAAGTAATGGTCACTTGGAATCTATCACAAATCAGCTTTGTGTGAAAAGATCTGGCTTAAGCAGTGAGAGAACAAAGACCAGAAGCTGTCACTCAACTTTTTAATGTTTGCTAGTACTAAAAATCATGATGGAGAACACCTGAGATCAGTGAAAGGTATCTCAGATTGTGAAAGTAAGGTGAGACGAGGCAGTGCTGTACAAAGGAGCTGGAAGAACCATTCCAATGCATATTCCCCAGCAGCAATTTGAGGGATCGATTTTATCATATATTTTTATTAATGACCAGAGCATAAGTAGTATGAATGATACAAGAAAACACAGCTGGGCTTTGTTTAAAAAATTCTGATATTGGAAAGCACTGCTAATATATATGGAATGAAACACTACCAGGAAGACATGGGATTACCTTTAGGGTCACAAGAATAAAAATTGGGTAAAATTTAATAATGCAAAATGCGGAGACGTGAACTGAAACATAATTAAGTTTCTGCTAAAGACCTGAAAGCACAGCAATTCAAAATTACAGTGGATGGAACTGTGGGGACAAAGCTCATCACAGGGTAATTGTGAGCTACCAACTCGATGTCTCTATGGAAATTGAAATGAAATTTTAAAATTATCAGGGAAGATATCTCTAATACATGGACATCAACATTAATGCAGTAACATGAAGCTCTAGTCAAATCTTGTTTTTCTTGATTCTGATCATCTATGACTGAAAAAGGAATTCAAACCGCAAGAGGTAAAGGCTTCCACAGTGGTCAAGGAAATTTTGAGAAGAAACAGAAAACATTTGCTGTTTAGCTTAACAAATGGAAGACTAAGGGGAAGATCTGTGTAGGTGTCAAGATAGGAACACCAAGGAAAAAGAAAAAACATTTAACTAAGAGAACAACTATCAGAGGCTGAATATCTGCAACAGCAGGAAATCAAAGACCAAGAGTGTGCCTTTCAAGCCTATATTTCTACAAGGAACCATCACGAAAATGCAGGTAAGTGAAAAAAAAATAAAAGCAGGAACTTAAGGTACAGCAGGACCTAAGCAAAATAAGGAGATTGTCCTGGGGCTGAACATTGATTGGAAACAGGTTTAGAACCTCGACTCAGAAAAAAATAAGTAAATGAAAAAAGACTCGATAACAGTTGGTTTCTCCTGTACTGAAGACACCAAGCTTTCATCTCAGTATGTAGAATGGTATTAGCAACATAAATAGTTCAGCAATTTCTCTTAACCAAAACAATTCATCAGTTCTTAAGTTTCAGCTGATTGCTCAGATCAACACAGATTAAAAAGTATCTTTGTACTTGAGTGGAATAAGCTCAAAAGTAATTAATGATAGCCCATTTCCCTTTAATCCGAATGACAGGATGGCTTCCACTACCTTTCTCTAGTCTACAGACATATCTCTTATTTAATTCTCCCATGAAATTATTGGGGGGTTTGGTTATTAAGTCTAAATACTTTTCTCTAGGCAAAAAGCAAAAACATTTACAAATTAAAAGTTTAAATTCAATAACTCAGTAGAGACTTGTTATATTTTATGGACATACTATGTTCTCTCAGATGAAATGTTGTTCAAAGACTCCTTTTGTGATTATTTCGTCAGGCATTACATAAACGTAATCTGTTCATCTGTGGATAACCATGACTGTGGTTAAAGGAAACTCAGAACACTGGTGTAACAAAATAGGAAAAGAGCAGAGGCAGACCCAAACCATGGCTGCACAGGCAAAACTCAGACAAACTGCCTGGTTCCAATTCTGCCTCAGAGTTAGTGCGGCTGCACCAGAACTTGCCCTTCCGAAAACACCACTGCCAGCGTTGTACCTCAGCACTAAAACACAAGCCTGTATCTCAGGCCAGTCCCTGGCAATCCAGATCACTGCACCGCATGCTGCTGACACGTTCGAATAAATGTAAAATAAACAGGTTTAAAACAATGAAAAGAAAGGAAGATTTCTCTCCAATACTTGACCTTCAAAAACAACTTTAAAATGCCTGACATCCCATTTCTCAGAAGATAATGTCTCCTTTCTCTGACTGCTCAGGAGCAATCCTGTACTTACAGTGTACATGAGACATGGTTATTTTTATTTGTTCTTATAAACACAATAAATGTAATAAATAAAATACAGAAAATAGATACTACAAAATCTCAAAGTCTGCAATTGCACATTTATTTTCTTAGCAATTATATTCACATAAATCACGTATTCTAGAAAATAAGTTGTAAAATCAAATTGAAAAAATAAATTTTAATGTGTGTCTAGAAGGTGAATTAGGTTATATTTAAACTGACCCTTCCTTTTCTGTCTTTAAAGAAAGCAAAGTTTTCCACCTCTGTAAGCATCGCAACAGTCTTGTAACTTGTGCCATGAGCTGGGAAAACCTTTCTCCTTTTATTAGCTGACCAGTGACATGGCTGCATTAGTGCTTAACTTGCAGTCATTGGGAATGATATAATTTATTATAAGAAAACACTTTCCCCTCCTCAAACAAAGGTGATGGTGGAATTTGGACTCCATGTTGTACAGCACAACAGAAATTTGTTTTCCTGATAAACAAAGAAATAACAATTTAATCAAAAATGCTGGAACCTGTTAGCAAAGAAGTGCTACCAACCCTTCTACAGAAGGAACAGCAGGACAGGCAATGCTGCTCCAGGTATCTCCCAAATATTACACAGTATTGATGCTGCAGACTAGTTATACTCTTTTTTTTTCTTTCCCCTTTATCATTTCTCCCTTGTCCCTGAAAAGGAAGAAAAATTCCTTTTACCTAAAAAAAATAGTCAGTTCACTAATCCTAGCTTCTTATCTGCCTCAGAATAGATCTGACTTTTCTAAATATTTTACATTAAAAAGTTCTCTTTCAAAGAAGAGAAATGTTCAATTTTGACATATAATTACCATTATCCTCTCTGCTAGGAGAAAATCATGGCAAAATGCCAACTTGCTTGTCTGCTACAGATAAGACATTTCCAAGCTTCCATCTTTCCTTTTAAAGAAAACAGAAGGGGAAGACCAGCCAGGAGAAAGCCTACCCTGTCAGCTGATCCTGTAAGAAATAAAATTAATATTCTCCTAGCAGAAATCATTTTCCTCCGAGCCTGAGGTAAATGATATGCCTTACCATATGTTATCATGGTCCTTTCAAGACTGACAAATTTGATGAATTTTTCCTGGATGGTCTTTCTCTCATCCAATCTCTTCTCATCACCTCCAGCTTCTGCTGCAGGCAAACTCTCAAGAGGCATAAATCAGCATAGCATCACCACATTATATAACTTCTGCCCACCGGGGATTTAGCCCCTTCTATTTCAGACTTAGCACAAAAAAGTTTCTGTGCACTCTTCAACAATCTTTACGACCTGTGTAGGGCTTTAGCGAATTACCCTGACATGCTGCTGAGCTTCGACACCAATACATGCACTGTGAGCAGCAAACCCAGTCATTTTTCTTAAAGAACTCTAAAAAGATTAAGTCCAATTACAACACATTCAGAACTAGCTCTGAACTAGATGAAACTCTGCTTCAGTTCAAAAAAGGGGAAAAAAGGCAAAAGACACATTCAGGCAAGTTTCTTCACTCTGGATGAAAATATCAGCCTATTGTTACTTTGAATACCAACTCAGCTGTGCGCTCCTCATTAGTTTACCTACACTTGTAAGCAATCAGAACGTTTGAATGCCTTTGTGAATCCCCAGAGAGCAGCTTATTTGCATATCATTTGTGCATCATGGTCCTTTGATAGTTTTATCATTAAAATATAGATAGGCAAGATAAATAGATATTTTAAAAATACATCTTCTTACACACACACTTAACATTTTCTCGTTTACTGTAAAATATATCACTTCTAAATGAGAATGATAATAAATAAGGATCAGTTTTAGACATTATTACTCAAAGCTCATCCAAAAAGAAAACTTCTGGACACATCAGTTACCCTAAAATTTTCCAGGCTGGTTTAAATGCTTACTTCAGTCTTGTAAAACAAGTGGTTTTGCATGCTTAAGTATCAGAACACAAATTTAACATTGGTCCTATGCAAAACACCCTTCAGAGTCTTAGAAAATTCATAGAATGGCCCAGGCTGGAAGGGACCTTAGAGATCATTTTAATCCAGCCTCCCTGTCGCCAGAGACGCCACCTCTTGACTAGATCAGGCAACACGTGGGGACCGAACGGGAATTGTAATGTGGGATGAGAATTTCAAAGGTTGGGAGGGAAAACCACTGCTCTGAAGTGAGGCAATGGGCAAAAAGAGCTGTTATAGGAGCATAATTTAAGATCAGCTTAGTAGTCTTGACAAAAAACATACGATGAGAAGAAAGCAATAAAACAACAAAAAAGTGCTTTCTAAATATAATTTATCACATAAATATGTAATATATCAGGCAGATTACTACCTAATTTTACCAGCCCTAGTTACAAAGATAAATAATAAATTATCAAGTATTTTATTCCAAAATACATTCTGAAATGTGAGCTCCCTTTCTTGCGATGTCAACAAAACGATGCACAAGGAGAGCAAACTGGCTAAGATTAACGGCACCAGCTCTGTCCTGTCGCCCGTTCTCTGGCAGGGGACACAGAAAAGCTACTCAAGCAGCACATACTTCACTAAAAGCTGAATATCTTTCTTATGACCGCGCAAGGCAAGGCATCCACAGCCTGAGCAGGCACTGGGTTGGGGGCAGCCCCCTTCTGGCTGATGGAGGAAGAACATGGAAAGCAGAAAAGAAAGAAAGAAAAGTCCCTTCAAAATACGAGCAGGCCCCAAAGCTGATGCTGGGATGCTCTGGAATCAACTATAAAATTAGAGATACAAACTATATAAACTAGGCAAATGCATAGATATTTACATATAAAAAGACAGAATTTTCTACAAAAATTCAAAATTATTTAAAAATTTAACTGCCCATCATTTTTTTTTTAGTATTTAAAATTCAGTTTTACACAAAATAATGCAAGGACATAGATAACAAAATTAGGATCTCAAGGGAAAAAAAAGCCAACGATCACTTTAAAGATAGAAAAATGGGACAAAATGCCCATTGCAACATACAGAGTCTCCTGCAGGAGCTTCAAAAGTCACACACTGACTGCTTTTATATTTAAACTGCCTTTCAGCTAACTACTTCAGTACAAGATACTTGTAAAAGAGTAAAAATAAAAACGACAGTAAAAGATAAAAGAACAATGGAATAAAGAAAATACAATACTTAAGACACATTCGAGTCATGGGATCTTTCCTGGTTTTGAAAGGGGTTTGGTGATTTTATGTATCCTTGTCTTATAAAGCTAAGCAACAGTAAATAAATAAATCAAATTCAGTCAATTCTTGTGAATATTACTTCTATTAAATGTCATTTCTTGCTTTAAGCAAAACACTATGGCAAATACAAGAGTGAAATAATGAAATTCTAATACCTGGAGTGCAATAGCAGGTCTTCTGGAATAGCCACATTGCAAAGATTCTTCACCCTAAACTAAAAATATTAACTGTGGTGCTCTGTGACTGTTAACTTTTTTTCCCCAAAAAATGCAACGACTTTTATCTCTATGATTCTTCACAGTCATTCTCTCTTAGGTATGTTATATATCATATACATACACAAGGGAAACGTATCATTTCTCATCTTAAACTGCTGCACAAACTTGGGCTGCCTGACAGGGTTTTTTGTGCATTACACACAAAACACAACTATCGCTTGACAGTCTAAAACCTAATGATCAGATCTAAATACATCCAGCTAAATATATCCAGCACAACAAACCTCCCCCTTTGTCTTGAAAGAAAAATTCAGCAGCAGTCAATTTCACTTTTTTTCTTCCTCTCCCTCAGAGAGCAACAAAAATAGTGGCGGGAGCACCTCCCCTGATGGTGCCAACGCCAGGCACAAGATTCGCCAATTAGACAGTTTCTTCCCTACTCTCGTCTCCCTCCAGTGACCATCAGTGGAACCACCACACACACCTCCCCAGCACAGCCCTTTCAGGCCTTTCTTCTCTCTTAAAGACTGTTTTCTGGGTTGGTAAGAAAAACAAACACAAAAAACAGGTGAGTTTGGAAGGAAATCTAAGACTAAGTGAGAATGGAAAGATGTCAGTGTTCCTGCAAACTAGCAGTCGTTACATTCCCTCATAGTCCCCCCTGCTCAAAACCCTTTTTAAAACTCCATCTTTGGTTACAGCTGTGAGCCAATTTCCATTCCAATTCCAGAGAAAATGGTAACTATAAAGCAAGGTCGTTCTCACCACAAGCAGCCTCCTCAGAGGGTACACGGCTTCAGGCTGTGCTACCTCCAGTGTTTTTAAAGACACCACCATAACTACTTGGACTAAAAGCTGATTGCTGAGATCTCAGGCCAGACTCGGGAACTAAATGAAGGCCTGCGACCACGCCAAATTTGTATCCAGTTATGCATGTGACATTAATCCATCAGAAAAATATTCAATGATAGGATTTCCACCCTCTCCCTCATTCTCTGGCACACTCTTTAACATACACATCACTGAGGCATAAACACTCTCACTATTGCAAAAAAGTTTCCAAATTCAATACAAAAAAGTTATGCTATTTTCCCTTTGTTAGAAGAACTATTGACACTTAATACTTTGAAATTCATAAAAGTACACGGCTAAAAACTGCCCTTGAACTGTGTCACCTGTAGAACAGTCTCACATGAGGAACAGTGCTAGTTTCACTATACGGGACTTTCAAAACTCGGCTGGATAAAATGCTGTAAATCCCCTGCACACGTCAAACTTTTCTTATCAATACACTAAAAAGTTGTACTTAGTGTCACACTTCATGACTTGTTCAGCCATATCACGGCATACACTGAAGTCTCAAATATCAGGTAACTGAAAATAACTCAGGCAAATTTGGGACTACATCACTGTAACAGATAACTCTTTAAATTATTTCAGTTCTTGGGTGAGCTTAAGGTACGAAGTCTTTTAGGTAAAAATACTAAATGCAGTTTATTATAAACAATTTTTTAGGAAATTAATGAAAATTGTAACTGCCTGTTTGCAATTTTATAATACGATAACATCATGAAGACAGGCATGGTAGCATGGTAGTAATTATCAAGCTTGTCTTATAAATTATATTCTAATAGATGGCCTCTCAGTTTTGTATTTATTTCTATTTATACCACAAAAATAAAAGGTAATGGAACGTTAAAGGACACATTCATTTATCTGGAGAGTTTTCAGACAAATTACTAAAAGTTAGGGTTTTCAGAAATTAAGCAGAAGATACAAAAAACAAATGAAGAATTAGTTTTAAATAAATGGAATTCTAATTTCATTAAGTACATGTAAACAAGTATATTTTTGTTAGTTCTTCCCAAATCTGTTTTTAGGAAGTGCTTGACTATCTTTCAAAATAATTTATAACACCATAAATTCCACCTCAGATAAAAATCCAAGAACACCTGCTTTATTTGCTGTTCTCAAATCCCTATAAAATACTTTCACATAATGATTCTTCATCAAGTCACCAAGTCAATTTTTTTCTTTAAGGGTAAGTTCTGCAGTTTAATATGCTCGGTGTTGTGTGGAAATTCAACGGAGAACAGTACGTAAAAGGAGCATCATCAAAAGAATCACTCAAATACGGTGCCTGACAGACACTGTTAGTAAAAGTTCTGAACAGTCCAACTAACAAAAGCATTTCCAGTTGCTGGCCAGAGACCATGTAAATCTCAATCGCAGCCTCCTTCCTACCCTACAAAGAAAACAAACTTATTCTGAAGACAAACATATATGGCAGTCAGCACCCACCTGGTAGCAAGATGAGAGATTTCTTAAATTATTCCTCATTATTGAAATTCTTACACAACTCATGCAAAAGCCAGTTTGCCATAAATAATTTTAAACATCACGGCTATAACATGAATCCCTCTAAGTAACTCATTCAAGAAAGCAACCAGCAATAAAAGATTAAAAAATTCACTGAATTATAGCAGAAGTTTTTAAAATAAACACAATCAAAATAATTCATGCTAATGTAAAAACAGTACTTTGCATTATGAGACAAGAAAAGCAGTTCAGACCATATAATAAAAATTCTCATAAATGTTTCGCTTTTGCTAAATTACTTTCTTACTTCGCTTAGCCTCCAGCAATCAACAGACCATAGGCTTACAGATAATTGATTCTAACTCATCAGAAACAAGTCAGTCACAGAATCACAGAATGTCAGGAGTTGGAAGGAACCTCGAAAGATCATCTAGTCCAACCCCTCTGCCAGAGCAGGATCACCTAGAGTAGGTCACACAGGAACGGGTTCTCAAGCAAGAGAGAACAGTGGCAAGAGAAACCAAATTAGAGCTTGAATTTAAGGTAGTGCTATGTCTGGGCCTGCTGCCTCTTTCTCACCTTGAAAACAAAAAAATATCCTTCACCATGAGGTGAAACAGATTCAGTCTGAAGAAATGAGTTCTCCATTCAAATAGATGCTCCACGTACTCACTCCATTACCTCTCCCAGGAACACAACGCCTAAAAACACACTGTGAGTAAAAATTCAAATTTTTCATTCCTAGCACTATTATAATCTATTTCAAGAAAAATGCATTGCTCTCCCTCACTCGTGCTCACAAGCTCCTCTACCAACTTGACATTCCTAAGCCTAAGCCTATTTTCCAGGTCATCAGCAAGACCTTTGTGCAAAGCCTTACAGCCACCGGTGTTTATAGCCAGGTGGCATTATGCCCACATGGAAACCGATCCCGTCTATCACTTTCGCTGCCGGTAAGGTAAGCAAAACCTTTGGATCTTGTAAAAAGAAGTTCTAGACAACTTCAAACTTTGTAGAGAAATCTCCACGTGTCTTGATCATAGAGGATATTTTGGAGCACTGGGCACTCCACCTAGACGGTGCATGAGGCAATGCCAGACCAGCCTCTCAGATGGCCAGGAAACCAAAAATTGTCACACGCTACCAAGCACAAGAGGTTATTCTAGTGAGTGAAAACAGAGAACACAGTGACATGACGGGAGAAAGGCCTATTTCCACTCAGCTCAACCTTTTTTAGCAGTTTCATTGTCTTCCTTGTACATAAGTTCTTTTCCCATAACCTAACACATGCTAAAGTTCTGTCAGCCATCACAAGTATTAAAATAGCAGGTCCTTTTTAAAATTAATTTTCAAGCAGCTTAAAAAAATAGTAATTCAACAGCTATCTTCCCAATTTTAATAGCTCAAGTGCAGAGTTTTTTTAAAGAAATACACACACTACATTTTATATTAAAGTAGCATTCTTATTCTTCACTTCCAGTTTGACCTAGTGCTACCAGCGAAGCAACGAAAGGGGGTGAAAGGCACAAAACGCAGAAGATGGAGAGGAGGATTTTTTCTGCTCCCTCCTGGCAGGGGACTGTGGACAAGCTCAGGGACACCTGGCACCAACAGGGTCCTAATTTCGTGTTCATTCCTTCTTCTCCCCCTAGGCAGAGCCCTCCCAGGGCGCTCCTCTTGCTCCTTTCCCAGTACACTGCTGCCTGACCCCCAACCCTGAGCACCACCCCTCTACTCGGTCTGTCAAGCTAGCCTGTATACTAAATTAATAAATATAGACAGTATTAATTATTCATACGGTCCAGTCTGACACATTAGATTGAATGTCATGGTTATCCTGAAGTTAAAAAATGTTGAGTTTTACATAATATGTTCATTAAATGCAGTGAACTAATTAAAGTATGTTAATTAGGTAATAAACAAAAAGAACTTAGTATTTGGTAGAGACTGGTCACTGTTAATACCTTGTATTGTGTTAATACCTTGGCCGTATTTTTATCCTTAATGAGCAAAAGGAAAAGCTGATTATTCAGAAAGCAGAAAAAAATTTACATGTGTTACGTGTTTGGAAAAATAGCCTCAGGTGACAGAGGAAATACATACCAAAGGAACTTGCACTTTAACAAAGAAAGTATCATTTCAAAGCCTATAAACAATGTGCTGTCACCAAGAATTTCACATATTCAGATTCTAGGAAGCAATATTTAATTGCTGATGTTGTTTAAAAAATGTTTAAAACTTTATTTTATTTGCACATTATCTGTTCTCCCTGTACTATGTATACATTTTTCCCTGTTTTTTTGCATTTACTTTATGAAAATTGATATTAAGGCCTTCCTATCAAATGCTTTGGTTAGAAAAACAACTGAGAAACAATAGATTATTAATTTACTCATGTAGGGCAAATATTGGTGGGAAATATCCATATATATGCCTCGCACTGGAAATAAATAAAGCCCATGTAACACTCTACATGCAATTAAAGCATACTCTGGGCTTACCAAAAAAACTAAAAAGTTTTAACATATTTTATCCTCCCGATTTTCACTTGATTTGAAAAGCCATGATCAAACCTAGAACGCATTTTGATGTACATGTTATTAAAAAGAAAAACAAATCCAGTTAGTGCTTTCAATATAACAAAGGCCTTTCCTTTCTTCAGAAGACAGAATAATTACAGTAACAAAGACGACAGATGTCAGTGATTACAGTAAACTACTCAGGACAAAAGCAAACTACTTTCTTTCTTAAACTCAGCAGCATACATTTTGGACATTACTCAGTCATTAAAAAGTGAATCCTAGTACAGAACAGTGAGAAAGACCAATTCAGAAAGCGAGCCTCACATTCATTTGAAGAAAATTTACATAAATTCAAAGAAAGTCTTAAGCTTAAGAAATCAAACACACAAGCATAAACCAAACAACTCAGACAGACCGGCAGCCACCCAGGCCCAGAAGCATTTCCTTTTTTTCTTCTTTGTTTTTAATTCTTTTCTCTTTTTATATATATATATATATATATATGTATA
>NW_009720085.1:95487-99832 GCF_000703405.1 Apaloderma vittatum | reverse complement strand
TCTGTAAAAGCTTTGCTATAAGACTAAATGTAGGGTGGGAATCAGCAGGGTGACTTTCTTTAGCTAAAGGCCAGGTGCAAGGCTGGGAACCTAGCTGCCTCTTGCTTTGTTACAAGCATGTTACAAGACTGTGAGACCAGGGGCCTGGCTTTGGTGAGAAATATGTGATTAAGGACCAAAACAGATTGGGAGACTCCCTTGTATTCTTCCTTTAGCCCTGGCCAGGCTGTGGGAGGAATCCAACGGAGTGAACAACACCAGATGTTCCCACATTCAAAGTTACATAAGGTTGTTTATTTAATAGCATAAAAGCTGGACCCTCTTGGATTGACTTTGGAGACCTCACCGACGACTGGACGCACTGCGTAGGACTTCCCAATTGCCGGGACAGTTCTCCAGAATCCTCACTGCAACAGGGACTCCCCAGTGACTGCTGATCTGGACGATGATATTAGAGCGATTGGTGATGGATCTTTCTTAATAACTATCGCTAACTGCATATTGTACTGATTAGGTGCATTACCCTGCTTGTTCTTCTTGTTGCTTAAAACTAGAGTATAATAAACTTGCATTGCCTTATTCTTGTAATGTTTTGAAATAGACAGTAAAATAAGCTGACCCTTCTGTGGGTGCCTGAGCCCTTTTCTGCAGGACTGCCCCCCTCCCTGGGCCAATTAGCAAAACAGCAGCTCTTCGTGATGCTAACAAGGATCTCCAGTACAGAAGTGGTGCTTTCCGTAACTCATTTTGATTTGTCACATAAAAGAAGATGCTTATATGCAGTTCAGCTGAAAACATATTACAGAAAATATGAATGAATATTTGGGAAACAAGGAAGGAGCAGAGGTCAGAGACTTTTCAATGTAAAACTTCATCTACCGTTTGTAAGGAAGCCCTTATTTTATTTCCATACCATGACAGCTCTTTCTCAGCCATCTGCTGTCACACAAAATGACTGAAATGTCTGAACCATTAATATCATTCATTTCTCAATGAGTAGATAATCCACAGAAACACAGAGAAAGATTTTTAAACAGCGTGTTAAAGATTTAAATTAGTTCAAGAACTCTTATTTTACATAAATAAAATCCAATGCAACTATGAATCTCTCTTCCAATAGCAAGACCCTGCAAAACATCTTGCACACGGATTGCATAAGCTTTCAACAGATGTATTCCTGCTTGCTGAACATGACAGGGCACGTTTTATTGGTCTGTTAACGCGTGTCTTCGCTGCTCTTGGAGGAACTAGGGTGTCCGCAATGGGTCAGTCAAACATGCCCCCAACTACCTAATACTTTCATCATGACACCATAAAAAAACAACATATGATGTAAAAAAAGAAAAAAAGTTTAAAAAGTTGTACCGAATTTAAAAATCTCTCCACATCTGTTACTTTTAAATCTCTCTGGAAAAGCTTAGTCTCAAAAGCAGTAAACAACTTAGCATTGGACTTTTTTTTCTAGCTATGCTTTTCTTCCCCCCTCTGACACATTTGCTTTATATTTTCACAGATGCTTTTCACTCAGATTCCATGTTTTATTCTTATCTTTTGTCTTACAACAGAAACATTTGTTTAAAAAAAAAGGTGAAAGCTCTGACCGCTGCCCTGCTAAAAGCTAGTTTACATGACTCAAAGTACATCTGATTTACCTCCTATAGTAAAATTTATAAGAAAATCCTTTGCTTAACGCAAAGACTCACAGCAGTCCAGTTGACGGGCACATGCAGTATCCCAAAAGATTATTCCTTGATGCAGGACTGGTAACCAAACATCCAGGAAGAACTGGTACAACTGACTGCATGTGGTCTGTGTTTTACCAGAAAATAAACTTATTTTCATTAGAAAGAAATAAAACGTATTTGTCTAAACCAAATACCTGTTAATTCACTATTTAGTACTTGCCGTTATCATATTTCTTTTTAAAACTTTTTTCCATATCTTATGCTTAATTTTCACACAGCTGTATTGAAAATTTCAAAAACACCTAACAGATCTTCTAGGTATCAGTGGGACATGATGGAAATGGTCTTGTCTCATGTAATAGTCCGATTGTAACACTAAAAATGACTTTTGGTAAAACACATTTAGCATCAGCTGCGTGTTCTGGAAGTAAGGAAAAGAAAAATCACCAATAAAGCAGTTTCCCATGCAAGTCCCCAATACTTTTAAGAATGCAAGAATGGTCTGGGAGGTAAAGCACAAGAGCGAACATGCTCAAGCCCTGCTCTTGATTCTGTTGCTTGACCTTGAGCTTCCCTGTACCTCTCATTCCTGTGCAGTGAACTGACAGGGATGTTAAAGCATTCTTCATTAAGATTCATTAAATGATCTGGGCTATTAAGACAGAATGTTTCTAAAACTGTGGCAATATTCTGTGAGTTAGCAAACATTTTTGAAGACTTCGGTCTCCTAAAAGTAGGAAACGGAAACTCGATGCAATGTTTTTTCTGTTAAAAATAGGCACCATGATGATGACTGAGGGCCAGATTAGACAACTTTCACCTTTGCACTCACTAAAGCATACATTTTTATTCCCAAATCAGACCTAGATTTTGGAAAAAAAAATAAGGGAATAATATCCTTCACTCTCAGAATTCTGGGTTGAGTGGTGATTGAGCAGACGAAGCTGCAAAGGTTTATCACATGACCCCCCTTTTGGTTCCAGCTGAGTCCAAAATGTTAGCTGAATATTGCTAATGCAATGTCTTAAATCACAGCAGCTATTTGGTAGTTTGAACATGAGCGGCAGCCCTAATCTCCTGGCTATCTCTGCAACTGAAGCCTACCCTCTGTAGTATGGATTGTCACTTCAAATAAAGATAAAAAGTTAAATATTATCTTTATTTTCCCCGTTTCACACAGATGTAACAACTCACTATGCAGACAAGCTGAAGAATGACCAAACAGAATGTACTAAAATGAGATTGCATGTGGTTTTAGAGAGGAAAAAAAAAGTGGTAATGAGAGCTGTCAAATAATTACATCCATTATATGTCTTCAGGAGTAAATAAGGTCAGTCTTGTGAGGTCAATTTTCCTACTGTGTCACATCCAAATGAAGCAAACAAACTTTTTTTCTGTAAACACGAACTTAGGGTCTTAAAGGAGAAAGGCTAATTTTGCAGAGTTATTTTTGTATTTTTGTCTATCAAAACTCAAACCAACTTGGTGCTAAATTAGTCTATTTTATAGTATTGACAAGCTTTATAACAACTGCACTGAAGACATTAAACATATGAAGTACAGTCTTGCTGCCTCAGAAAGGAAAAAAAAAAAAGAAAAAGGTGAGAAGATATCCTTCTGCTTTTCCAAATTTAAGATACTCCCAGCAATGAAAATGTCATTACTAACATCCCTATGCCCTACTCTTTAAAAAGAAATAAAGTTTGACATTTGAGATTTAGTTGTGGAGTAGATTAAAGCATTTGTTTTACCTCTAAGAAATGTAGTTCATGCTTTTGTTTCAGTCATTGCAATTAGGGACAGAGTGAAAATGCACAAAGAATACAAATAAGACAGACCAACAACTGACCTATTCTGTTTGGCAATCTTTGCTAAAGTGATGTTCAGGGAATGACCGGGACACTGCCTCAGCAGAATAGTGTGAGGAAAGCAGCAGGGAATGTCTCATACACAACATGGAATCAAATTTCTCAGAGGACAAGATAAAAATTAATTAAAGTAGATGCCACACTTGTTGGTTCTAGGTCTCATCAGAAGCCATGCACTATTCATTATAAAGACTAAATTTCAGGCACTGTCATGTAAATTTCAGTATCTATTATGCCACCATACTAATTGTGTTTTGAGTTAACCACGTTCCCCTTAGGAAGGGTATATTGTACTTTTCAGCTCTCTTTAGTAAGAAAAGTCACTGAAACTAAATAAATCTGCTATTTGTAATTGGACCAGGGCAGAGTAAACATCATGCAGCTGTGCTTAGTTTATCTCACACTTCCCCTGCAATCTACAGTGTGGAGTGCTTCAGCAATGCCTCAGAAAATAAACAGAAAAAGACAGACTAAGAAAAAGAAGATTAAGATCTTCTGCAGTGGCAGGAACCCAAAAGAGCCCACAACATGTCTCATTTTTACAGAGGCCATGGTTAAAATAAAACGCAGTTTCATTACCAAGATGAACTTGTAGAGCAAAGAAGTAGTTGTTTTTTTAAATACGGTATGACTGGTATCTACTTCTATTTAGAAACCTGCTTGAATACAGAAAATAAAACTTTCAACATTCTCTGCAAAAAATCTAACAGACATCACCTATTTTAACATATTTTGGCCCCGAGCATAGTACTTGAGAGCAACCACAGAGGCTGAAGTCTGCTCATCCACGGG
>NW_009720085.1:94579-95437 GCF_000703405.1 Apaloderma vittatum | reverse complement strand
TCCCTGCCACACTTCCACCCAGGGTTTGCTCCCAAGAAATGCCAGAGGATACTCCAAACCCATCGTCAAGCTTGTCAGTGGGATCACTTCCTACCCGACTGCTTTCAGTCAAAATGTATTGGATTTGCACAGCAAGGTTTTGGTAGTTGCGGGGCTACAGAGGAGGCTTCTGTGAGAAGCTGCTAGAGGCTTCTCCTGTGTCTGACAGAGCTGGTGTCAGATAGCTCCAAGATGGACCCGCCGCTGAGCAAGGCCAAACTCAGTGATGGTGGCAACACCTCCAGGATAATACATTTAAGAATGGAGGGGAAAAGTTACTGCACAATTAGAATCATAGAATCATAGAATAGTTTCAGCTGGAAGAGACCTTGGAGGTGATCATCGAGTCCAGCCTTTGTCCCAGCCCTATCAACCCACTAAATGATTTCCCTCAATGCAACATCCACCCGTCTCTCAAACACCTCCAGGGACAGTGATTCAACCACCTCCCTGGGCAGCCTGTTCCAAGGGCTGACAACCCCTTCAGTAAAGAAATTCTTCCCAATATCTAACCTGAACCTCCCCTGGCACAACTTACGGCCATTTCCCCTCATCCTATCACTCTCCAGTAGGGAGAACAGACCAATCCCTGTCTCTCTACAACCTCCCTTCAGGTAGCTGTAGAGAGCAATGAGGTCTCCCATCAGTCTCCTCTTCTCTAGGCTAAACAGTCCCAGATCCCTCAGCCTTTCCTCATACGACTTGTGTTCTAAGCCCTTTACCTGAAGGGAAGATATGCAAGAGAAACAACTCTGCAGGCACCAAGGTCAGTGAAGAAGGAGGGGAACGAGGTGCTCCAAGCACCTCTCTGCAGACCAT
>NW_009720085.1:36924-94529 GCF_000703405.1 Apaloderma vittatum | reverse complement strand
CCATGAAGGTTAACAGTGGAGCAGATGTCCACCTGCAGCCCGTGGAGAACCCCGCACCAAAGCAGGTTGATGCCTGAAGGAGGCTGTGACTCCATGGGAAGCCCACACTGGAGCAGGCTCCTGGCAAGACTTGTGGACCCGTAGAGAGAGGAGCCCACACTGGAGCACGTTTGCTGGCAGGACCTGTGACCCCACAGGGGATCAAGGCTGGAGCACTCTGCTCCTGAAGGACTGTGCCCTGTGGAAAGGATCTTTGTTGGAACAGTTTGTGAAGAACTGTAGCCCACGGGAGTTCATGGAAGACTGTCTCCTGCGGGAGGGACACCATGCTGGAGCAGATGAAGCATGTGAGGAGTCCTCTGTGCTGCGGAAGAAGGAGCAGCAGATATCACGTGATAAACTGACCACAACCCCTCTTCTCCATCCCTCTGTGTTACTGGTAAGGAGGAGGTAGAGAAAATCAGGAGTGACAGTTGAGTACAGGAAGAAGGGAGCAGTGTGGGGAAGGTGTTGTTAAGATTTGATTTTATTTCTCATTACTCTACTCTGATTTCATTGGTGATAAATTAAACTAATTTCCCCAAGTTGAGTCTGTTTTGCCTGTGACAGTAACTGCTCAGTGATCCCCCCGTCCTTACCTCAACCCACGAGCCTTTCCATTTTATTTCCTCTCCGCTGTCCAGCTGAAGAGGGAAGTGATAGAGTGGCTTTGGTGGGCATGTGGTATCCAGCCAAGGGCAACCCAACACACAAAACGAGAGGGATAAGCTTAAACAAGTTTAGGTTTAGTAACATGTCTTTGCTTTGCAGGGCAGGAGGGACAGATGGTGACCCATGGAGTCACTGGGTGCAGCAGGAAATCTCCAGGGCCCAGTGGCTATTAGCCAGCAGCACCTCTCTGCTTGCCCACTGTGGTTTGGCCGGTGCAGAGCCATCAGCACAGATTCCAACTGTAGTGGTAACACATGCAGTTGGGTCTTCCACTAATGCATTCATTTTGCTACATACTGCAACATAGCAACAGTAAAGTAGAATTGCAATCTACATACACAACAAATAAAAACTAATTCATATAATTCTGCTATGTTCAAGCCATTTCACCTACTGAACATTAAGATTCAGGTCTCTGAGGCAAACTAGGCATGTGAGACAATGTCATGATCAGTAAACGTATCTACCTTAGTGGTTTCAAGATAGATGTTCACATATACTCACTGCTCGTCAGTGAGTAAAAATCTCACTATCATAAAACCTGTAGAGGCCACAGCAACTTTAAATTACAAAATTTTTGCATATTTTAAGATAGTCATAGCAAGTGCAAGAAAGAACTCTTTTCTGTTCCAATACCCTGCCCAAGTAAGCCTGTTTCAAGAAGTGTTTTTTACAAGTTTCTTTAGATATTCTAGTATAAGACAAAAATACCTAGATCTAACTTGACCAATTTTCATTAAAGTTCTTGCCAAACAACAGCATGGTACATCTGTAATTGCCCTTGAAGAAATATAATATTATTTGGTCTGAAATGCTGGCAGGTGCTGTCTTTCCCAAACTGACTCCTGCAATGCAAGCATGGTGACTTTTGGTAGGAAGAGTACAGTGCTATGCTCCTGTTGCTTCAGGATAAAACTCAGGTTTATACTATCAAAATGTGAACACTCGGAAGAAGAAGAAAGGATCTGATATAAGTTTAGGATGAAACATTCTGCAAACATCTTTGGGCTTGGAAATGAGAGATTTAACACGAAAATATTAATGAAGCTGACAACACTACAACAAATGCCTCTAACAGAACCCTGACTAGAAACCTCTGGAAGTGTTTGGAAAGCCCATAGTAAGACTTGTGTAGAGCTCCTGATAATGACACATTATATTATTTTATTAAGCACACAGAAATAAAACAGTCCCTCCTTGAGCATTTCTAGAAACTTCCATCAGAGTTCACAGGTGTCATAATGATGTTAGTGGTAAAACTCACTAGGACTGCAGCTAATTCTCTTCCTCCTCCTTTTAAATAGATGAGAAAGTCATCATATTGTAGTCACACATTAATATTTGGGTACACATTAATAATTGAGTACGTAAAACTACTGAAATTCTTACCTCAGATGATTTTGAGTTTTCATAATATATACCTTGAACTAAGTCACCAATAGCACTAGAAATGAGTTCCACAACCTGTAAAAGAAAAAGAGAAACTGCTTTACATTTCTAGTTAGCACCAAATTTACTAACAAAACTACTGCCAGATTCCCAGAAAGATAAACAGTCCTTTCTTGCAGAAAGCTAGCTGTGAAAGACTGCAGGATTTATTGGGATATATTCTGCACCAGCATGATTCTGTTTCTCTGCTAAAACCTCTACTACAGTAACTCTTCTATCAAAGTTTTAAGTTAATATAAATGAGAAAACCAAGACTTTTTTTTTTTTCTTTCCTAAAGTGTGATTTACAGAGTGTATTCTCACAAGGACATTCACACAACTAGTAAATCCCAGTTCATGAATATGAGACAGTACCTCATCTGGGCTTTGTTTTGTTTTGTTTTTTTTCCTGCCAAGTAAATACTTCACAATACCTCTCAATGGGAGCTGTTAAAATTCTAATCTTCATGGCTAACACAGAAAAGTCAGAATCCATAGAAAGGTAACCTTTCAAATGTGATCATTTGGTATTCGGGTGCCCTGGGAACGCACTGTGGATGTATTTAGTGCATGGCCTCAGGCTCAGCCGTACCACATACGCTAAAGTCTGCAACGTGGGAATGTTTAAATCAGATTTATCAATCTGTATTATCTTCAGGGTTCAGACTTTTTATTTTATTCAAGAGAAGCCTAAAAACCTGAATTTGATCCAGAATGTAAAACAAGCAGTCCACAGTCTCCCTGGAACTACTGTACAATTTAAAGTCATGCACATAAACGGTCTTAATTGGAACAAAATACCCAGATTTATTGTAAAATTAAATGCAGGCATTTCAAATAAGCACACCTAAAGGCTACCCCTTTAGTTGCTCAGAAAGTTTTAATTTCTTGAATGTTTAATTTCCTATGCATATGAGTCTATATCTGATTCCTCTTTTTGCCTCCTAAAATTCAATGTAGTTCTTATTGAATTAAAAGATTTGGTTTCAATTTTTATCATTCCTGTAACTGAAGACAAGCAGTCAAATGATAAAACCCCTAACAGAAAGATATTTTAACATTTAGGCATACTTTATTTGATAATAAAAACACATTTGTATTCTAGTTTTGAGTACTAGCAGAAAGGTTGTGTGTTTTCTTTAAACGCTGGTTCATATACATATTCATATACACTGAGCAAGCACTAACTTTAGAAATGGTGCTGATTAAAAGTCATGTTTTTTCTTGCAATGCATATGGGTTAATTTGCAAGACCTATAAAAACAGCCAAAAAAAAATTTAAAAAAAAATAAAATCACATTGCCCTTTAGGAAACTAGATACCAAAGAAATATTGTAGCAATATGAGCTGCAGAGGAACTGAAAGGACAATGATCCTACAGTGTTACCAGATGTGTTGAGTTATTTAAGCGGGGAACAGAGAAAGTGAGGGGCTTTTTTTTTTTTACCCCTTTCTTTCTTTCTTTCTCTCCCCCCCCCTCCTTTTTTTTTTTTTTTTTTTTTTTTTAAGGTATCAGATAAGCCTTATTCCCAAATCCAGGAGGACTGAGTATCGCCAATAGGTCTATGAAAGTCTGTAACTAAATGCCCAGGATCAGATTGTATTACAGTTTATACAAGCAACATCCCAAGATTCTTCTGATGGCTAGGACACATAATACAGATCAATCACTCGCTAAAAAATGTTATGGTTTGTGAAATGGTCTGAGCTCTGAGACCTACACTGGTAATACGAAGAGGAATTTACAAAGACACCGAGTCCTACTCTAAATGTCAAAGTGATAGTATGAACTTTTAACAATGCAGCTGGCTCTGGATAACTAGACCTTTTCCTCTCTCGCCTGAAACTCTAGACTGTGCAGGGCTCTGTTTCGGGGTTTCTTTTTTCCATCTTTCCTCTCTCTTTTTAAGGCAACTCTGCTCTCAAAGGCAATTTAACTGACTTAAAACAATCTCAGTGAATCATTTGTGAACAACTGTACCTCCCCCTCTTATAGTTTATAAAACATCTTAGGAGAATTACACATCCGCTATGTGGAAGAATCCATATATTGAATGCCATAAGGCCTTTAGTGACCTATTGAACACCCTATGTCAGTGAGAATTTAGTATTAATATTACCTACCTTCTTTCCAAATATCTCCTACTTTCCTTTTTTTTTTTTTTTAAAATAAAATAATATTTTTCTAAGGTAAATGTGAGGCCATACAGATCACCACCAGGAATGAAATTTCAGTTTCAAGAGCACACTGGGATGTTCACATGAGGCTCTGTTACTTCATCAACCTTAATCCAATCTATGAAAAGCATCTGCTGCTTAACATCAGTGGCCTGGGGTCCTGAGCACTGGGGACAGGAATGAGAAATGAGGAAACCAAGTAATTTTCCTCTGCATCCCAAACTGACATAGAGGAAGAAAAATTATTATGGATTCAGTAGTATCACGCAGTCAATGATACACTGACTTGCTCTTATGCAGCACTTTTCATCAGAAAATTGGAAAGCAATCGACATCCCCTCTAAAATTTATTCCCTCCTGTTTTATTTATATCAGGGGAAAACAGTGACAGGGAACTGCCTTCCCCAAAAATCATGCAGCTTGCCAGTGGAAGAGCAGAAAACAGATTCTAAGTCGTCTCTATTCTCACTGGTGCCTTTCTGCCTGACCAGTGCCCTGTTCTACTTGCTAACATTTCTGAGAAGCAAGTTTGAAGAGTAGCAGAGGTAGATGAAAAAAATCAAGTGCTCCCAACTTCTTTTCTTCTCTTCTCATCTGAAGGTTGAGCTCCACTTTAAACAAGTTCAAAGGGAAGAAAGGACTGACAGAATTAGTGCTTGAACACAGCAGCATCTCAAAAGAGACCAAAGTCAGCCTATTCATAACCTCTCACCCCACTGTTTTTCCACTCCTCTACACATTTTTGAGAAGCCTGGTCCCTTCTTAGGTACTCAAGATGAGCAGGAGTGACGTCATATTGAGAGAAAACAAACTTCCACTCTAGTTTTCATTTTCCACTCTGCACCAGCATCTTCCAAAGCGTTGTGTTTTCTGCTCCCCTGGAGCATCCGCAGGGCTCAGGGCAGCCCAGAGGATGACCTGTTACTTGCAGGTGACATGTGCACATGCAAATGATTTCACACACTTTAAACACATGTTCTGCGACAGTTCTGCCAGTGGTTATTTTGTTTGGTTGGTTTGTTTTTTTCCTAAAGCAGTATTATTTCAACACCTTTTATAGAGATATGATCTCTTCTGCTTTTAAAAGGTCAACACAGAGGTCATCAGTTTAGGGTGAACACAGGGAAAGACGGATTGTTAAAGCCAAAATCTCTCCTACTATCTAGGCAGACTCAGCGTATAGTGATGCAGATACTGGACACATGTACGTGACAGCTGATTACACAGCAAGATAGAACTCTTGCTCTGACCTCTTTGGTTTATGCAAATACAAAGTAGTCCAGAAGACTCTGCTGTGTTGCAACGGCAGAACAGTTCTTCTGTAGGTTTGAAGATTCGAAGATTGGTGAAACTTGATTAGCCCTTTTCTGGTATAGTAACTTATTTGTCAGAAATGCACAGCTTTAGCCCTTCAAAGCTCTTTAAATTGACTTTTGAGTCTCATTTCCCAAGCTCAGATTTTCTAAATATTGACGGAAGACATAAAATGGTGGCAATTTTCTTAGTTATTCAAAAAATTACTTGGGATGTTCACCTAACCAAACATTGAATTTCCTCCCTCCTTTTCCTGAAACCAGATTAAATCTTTCAGGTAGTTTACTGAGGATCCATCTTTAAGGCAATTCAGGGTTCAGAATTCTTAAGGCATTCTGCATACGTGATGATACAGAATAAGGGCCATGTGTTCCCTGTCAAGGGCACAGTAGCCTGTTCTTGCCAGCAGCTGACCACTCCAGGAAATCCAGCTCTGTCTATAAAAAAAAAAAGAGGTGTATTTTAATTAAAGTTAATCTCCAAAGCTAGAAGGACTGCATGGAAATCATAGACCTCAGATGAAAAGAAGACACTGCTGCCATAAGTTTAGCAACTCAAGCACTTTGTCCCCTTCATTTGTCTTTGAAATATTTTGTTTAAAGTTCACTACATCGTAACACTGCATAGGTATTTTTTCCTGTTTCTCATTCTAGTTTTAAAAAAAGAATGAATCTGAGCTGCACTGCATGTGGGGTGGTTTCGTAGGAAATTCAGCATCTGAAATGGAATTACACAGACCACTATTTCAAAGTAGTAATACAGTGCCTCTCCAGACTCCACCAGGTATTTTCAAGGGGAACATAAAGGAAGGATGAAGCTCTTGTGGGAAGACAGGAAACAGCACTAGGAAGAACACAGGAATGGATTTATCTATATTCCTCAGCCTTTCCAATTTCTATTTGACAAACTTCCTTAGCTTTGCCAAATTCCTTTCAAGAAGAACCATAAGTAATCCCTTCCTTTCTTAGCCTTGAAACAATATCCTTTCCTCACACATCTGCTGTGACAGACCCTATTTCTTGCCGCTGATGTGTAGACTTAAAAACACAGCAAGACTTCTCCACACAAGTGAAGGAGAAAATGACATAGTCGGGCAATATTAAATATACAGATAAAAGTTTCTGCAATTGACTTCCCTCCCCAAACAAGTTTTAATTTTTGGAAATATTTCTACACTTAAAAATTCCACGGCAGGTTCTTAAAATTAAATATTCTCCTGCATTTGATAAAGAAGCATTGCAACACTAGGAAGCTGAAGACAAAACCCAGTAAACAGCTGAAATTGGATTTTGATTGTTCAATAATACCTAAATAAAAAGAGCAAAAACTCTTGAGGAGTTCCAAGAATAGTGGAATTCAATTTTCTTTCCTGGTAATCTCCTCAAACATCATTAGTCATACAGGTAACTAAGTGTGCCAGCCTATAGTTTTTTTTTAATGTAACGTTTATTGAATCCTATTGGATTTACTATTTGAAATCATCTTGAGCTTTACTGTTTCTTGAAGCTGTCCCTCTCCCAGCTGAATTACACCAAAAGGACTCCTCACAGTGATTTGCTTTCTAGCAAGTTTTAAATGCTCTTGGAAAACACATAGTTTTCTTCACACTGTTAATGATGAATTAGTAGCAAAATACAATGTGCAATGTAAACACATCACCCACACCCACTACTTGATGAAAAGGTACTTCCTAGCCATAAAGAGAAATCCTTCAAAATAATCAGCACTAGTCAATGCAACAGCTCAGCGGTGCAGGGATGAGGTCAGGAAGGCAAAAGTATGGCTGGACCTGAACTTGGCAAGGGAGGCAAAGAATAACAAGAAGGGTTTCTACAGGTATGTGAAGCAGCAAAGGAAGGTTTAAAGAAAGCGTACCCCCACTGATGAGCACGAATGGCTGAGGTTCTCAACAATTTTTTTTGCCTCCATCTTCACTGGCAACTTCGTTCCTCACACCTCCCGACTCCTGTGACCACCTGAGGAATTCGATCATGCACAAGTCTATGGGACCTGCTGAGATGCATCCCAGAGTCCTGAAGGAGTTGGCTGATGTAGTTGCTGAGTCACTCTCTGTGATGTCTGAAAAGTCACAGCAATTAGGTGAGGTCCCTGGGGACTGCAAGAAGGGAATCATTACACCCCTCTTCAAAAAGGGTAGAAAGGAGGACTGTGGGAACTACCAACCTGTCAGCCTCACCTCTGTGCCTGGGAAGACTACGGAAGAGATCCTCCTAGAAGCTCTTCTAAGGCACATGGAGGACAGGGAGGTGATTTGAGACAGTCAGCATGGCTTTACCACAAGCAGGCCCTGTCTGACCAACCTAGTGTCTTTCTGTGATGGAGTGACTATGTCAGTGGACAAAGGAAGAGCAATGGATGTATTTATCTGGACTTGTGCAAGGCCTGTGACATGGTCCCCCACAACATTTGTCTCTCTAAGTTGGAGACATATGGATTTGATG
Organism: Apaloderma vittatum; assembly: GCF_000703405.1. Classification (NCBI taxonomy): domain Eukaryota; kingdom Metazoa; phylum Chordata; class Aves; order Trogoniformes; family Trogonidae; genus Apaloderma; species Apaloderma vittatum. The sequence continues at coordinate 86,436 of NW_009720085.1, read as the reverse complement.
GGTGGACTGTTCAGCAGATAAGGAATTGGCTGGATAGTCACACCCAGAGGGTAGTGATCGATGGCTCAACATCCAGATGGAGACGGGTGTCAAGAGGTCTCCTTCAGGGGTCCATACTGGGACCAGTGCTGTTCAATATCTTCATCGATGATAGAGACAGTGGGATGGAGTGCATTGTCAGCAAGTCCACAGATGACGCCAAACTGAGTGCTGAAGTTGACATGCCCAAGGGATAGGATGCCAAGCTAGAGAAGTGGGCCCATGTGAACATCATGAGGTTCAACAAGGCCAGATGCAAGGTTCTGCACTGGGGTTGGGGCAATTCTCGTTATCAGTACAGGCTGGGGCATGATGTGATAGAGAATAGCCCTGTGAAAAAGGACTTTGGAGTACTGGCGGATGAAAGCATAGACATGAGCCAACAATGCACGCTCACAGCCCAGAAGGCCAATCACATCCTGGGCTGCATCAAGAGAAGCGTGGCCAGCACATCAAGGGAAGTGATTCTTCCCCTCTGCTCTGGTGAGACCTCATCTAGAGTACTGCGTCCAGCTCTGGAGGCCTCAATACAAGAGGGTCATGGATCTATTGAAGTGCGTCCAGAGAAGGGCCACAAAAATGATCAAAAGAACACCTCTCCTACGAGGACAGGCTGAGAGAGTTGGGGTTGTTCAGCCTGGAGAAGAGATGACTCTGGGGGGACCTTACTGCATCCTTTCAATACTTAAAAGAGAATCTTTAAGAAAGGTTGGGGAATCTTTTTAGGAAGGCCTGTTGCGACAGGACAAGAGCAATGGTTGTAAGCTTAAAAAGGGTAGATTTAGACTGGGTATAAGGAAGAAATTTTTTTACATTCAGGATGGTCGAACAGGTTGCCCAGAGAGGTGGTAGAAGTCCCATCCCTGGAGACAATCAAGGTCAGGCTTGATCTATTTAAACATGTCCTTGCTCACTGCAGGGGGGTTGGACATAAAGATCCCTTCCAACCTGATACATTCTATGATTCTGTGACTCTAATTTGAATACTGTTAGTTTTGTCAAATACCTACCTTAAGGCCAGTCTACCTTAAAGATTTTCAACAGTGTTACCTTACCACTTTTATACTTTTTTATACTTTTATTACCTCCACATGGTACCTTACATAGTGTATTAATATCTTTGTATATCCAGTGCAGCAGATCCTTGCACTAAAGTACTCAACCAACTGCTGATGAGTGACTCAGGTTAGAGAAGTATGTGATTTCTTCAGCTTGACCCTTTTGGATGGGGTAATTTCATTATATATATATCTTTCTTCTATATAAAACAGTGAACAAAGAAGGTATCATGACTACAGGGCTATAAACCTATATACTATATATATAAACCTATAAACCTATATATATATTTATATATATACACTATATAAACCTATAAACCTATATATACTCTAGCTATAAACCCCTCCTCGTCAATAAATGACACAGAAGAGCACAGCTACAAAGCACTATTTCCAGTTATGTCGGTGCAGACAACCATTAAACTAGGATGCATTTACAAACGAACTATGGATTAAACTGAATTTTAAAAAAAATCTAATCAGCTCTGAGTTGACAGAAATTATACCTGCAAGTGGTATTAACTATTTTGAATAGACTGTATCTGAATAAATGTGAATCAGAAGCAACACCATTTAGCATCTGACAGATGGAATCAACTAAATGAAGCTGCAGACGAGCAAATCAACACCCCACTGTACCAGGAGTAGCAACAATCAGATTCTGGACTCCAAGTGAAATGCTGCTAAACTTCAAAACACTAATATTAACCAGCAGTCCATCTAAGGATTCAACCTTCTTGCTAGCCAACAAGATATCATATGTCTCAGCATTTTGTTTAAAAATGCAATTAACTCATCTACATTACTACTATAATTTTACGTATGGTACTACATTACTGCACTGAAGCCACTCCAGATGTAAAGGCTTTTAGTAAAAATTTGACCCTAGGAAGATTCACTTTAAAGATTAACTTTACAGCAGTGCAAAAGGAGGAAAGGATGCATAATCTATCACTCTATTCACACGACACACATATTTTAACCTCCCCTAGTAGTACAATGCATAGAATCACCGACTGGGAAGGAATGAAGAAGAGGAAACCAAATTGTTCTCAGCAGTGCCCACTGACAGGATGAGGCAATGGGCACAAATTCCACCTGGACACATGAACACACTTTACTGTGAGGGCATCAAACACGAGCAGGTTGCCCAAAGGGGTTAGAAGTCTCCATCTGTGGAAATATTTAAAATCCATCTTGGACATGGTTCTGGGCAAGCTGTTCTAGCTGATCCTACTTGAGCAGAGGCCTTGGAACAGATAATCTCAAGAAGTCCCTTCCAACCTCAACCATTCTGTGATACCAGCAACCTGATGGAGAAGGACCACAGCTGATTTTGGATATTCACATCTGCAGTGCCAATAATAAAAACTTTTCTCATCTTTGAAATAATAAAACTGAGGCTACGGAGCTGTGCCAAATATTATTGTCTGAGTTTGAGAGCACCAGGACAGAAGTTTTCTGTGGCTGCCTGGACCATGGGGCAATCACAATGGGGGAGCCGGGGCCAGCCACTAAACTTTGACAGTTCTCCTAGGGTGGGGTTAAGTTTACTCCTTGTACAGATTTCCCTTATAAGAACAATTAAGTTCTTGGGAGACTAAAAAAGGCCATCTAGAAAATGCTTAGATTCTTATCACTATTGCTAAGAGGTCTGAATTGCAACTGAACCATCACAAAAATCTATTTTCAGGTTTTAAAAGTGTATTCCCTGTTGAAGTTGTACTCCAGGTCAATAGCTGACTAAATACTAATGACCATGACCTCCAGTTCTGCAAAAGTGTTTACTAACTGCCTTTTCATGAAAGCCCACCTCTAGAACCAAATATGACCTAAAATCCCACCCATCCAAAGAGGTATTGTCCTCATTCAAAAAAAAAGTCTGAGATAATATTAAGTCAGTATTTCACCAGAAACAGATTTGATTGCTTTTATATCCTACTGTGCGCACTAGATATGAATCCTATGTTTAAGAAACAGACTTTAAATAAAGCCAAGAAAATAGAACTTGCGATCTTTCACTGCTTCAGCTATAAAAAGAATGAAGTTGGCATCGCAAATATCGCTCATGGAGGACTTCACCTTTGGCAACTTTATGAAAATTCATTTTCATTTCATAACTTGTGTATGAGCTAAAGCTATTTAGTAATGAATTCCCCCATGATGATTATACAGGGCTGTGAAAAAGTGAGCTGTAATGAACTTCTCTGCTCTAACAAACCCAGACAGTGCCAATACCTCTCTTAAGTGGTGAATGAAGCAGCAGAATTGCTGGCTCTTTAGTCCTTTCTCACAGCGTGCATCTCATGCAGAATAAAGCATCACATACTCTCAAGTTTTCATTACTTCAATTTCTCAGAATAAATTTTGTTTTCTTTTGAATATCCATATCCTACACATTCTGGCAATGATCAGGATCTGGGATAAAGTTTCACATTAACAGTTGTGGAAATGTGAAATATAACTACTTTTTAATGTTTGCTTCAAGTTTTTGAAAGCTAATTTTTTCTTTGAAAAGGGAGGGAGTTTGTCTTTTTAAAAAAATATAAGGACCTTTCTTCCTTAACCTGACATTAACCATCAATAAAATTAATTTTTATATATATACACCCACATACATGCACAAATCACATGCATATATATCTCTCAAAGCCTGTTAATATTGTTGACTCCTAAGCCATTTATCCTCACCTGTAGACAGCTGCCAATTGAGTGTCATACATTAAGGAAGCAAACAACTGGGGACACATCCTGCTACCCCAACTGTCCAGAATATATTTCCCAGGTACAGAGATTAACTCGAGATCTTGAATGGCCTCTGACTTGCCTCTCAGTAAAATCAGCTCTTTCTCCAAATTAGTTTTCCCTTTCTTCTTCATTGATGTTCAACAGTGATCTCCAAAAAGCCCTCTCTCTTTCATGTACAGATAGCATATTAGTATTTTCCAGACCATTCTGATTATTAGAATGAGGCATACAGTTGTCTTATCAGGAAAAGAAAAACTTAACAACCTGTTAGAAGTAGTTATGTGGTTTTCCTCTGAGTAGGACAGTATATACTTGGAATAACAACAGGAACTCAGGTAGTAAACATTGACTTCGGTCTGCTGGGCAGACCAGTGAAGCAGAAAGATGGGTCCGGTTGCTACTGTGAGGAAGGCAAATTCAGAGGCAAGTTGAGGAAATTGTTACCGAGATAAGTCAGAGGCAAGAACATTAAATGGACTTTGTGTAAGCCAGTATGAAAATCTTTGGTAGTCTACTGAAAATCCAACAGAACTGAGTGAATAAAGTTTTGCCAAGACTGTTACTTGCTCAGCCAACGTAACATTGAAACAGAATCTCAAACACAATTTTGCTTTCAATACCTCCACATGCCTTGATGCTTTCAAAATATTTTTGCAGTATATTTTTGGGAAAGAGCTTCAATATTAGACTTGATGATTCACAGTGATATCTATGATATATTTTGGTATCAGTCTCAGTTTCAGTCCTTCCATGTTCTGCAGTGGTGCTTCTGCTGCCGGGCATTGGTTCTAAGTCACATGTGTCCATAAGGAAAGTGGCAGAAATAATTGGGTTTTATTTTCCTTTTTTTTTCCCTTTCTTTTTTTTAAAAAAAAATCTTATTTTTTCATGCAGATGTGTGAGGACAGAAAACAGATTGAAAACTAAACATAAAAATTTCCAGCAGTGCCATGGTCAATAACCAAAGAAAAACAAAGTCTTTCAATACAGACCTATACTAACCCCAGTGGAGTTTAGCTTTGGGAAAGCTTAGCATAAGCATTAGCTTTAAAAACCAGTACAGGTGGAAAAGGTCATTAAGATAAAGGATAGATCTGAGGAATGTACTGATTAGAAATCAAAACAAAGTTAAACAGCTGTAATCTCAAAACTGACGTTCACTGCAATGCTATAGAACTCTTAACAGATCAAAAAAGAGATTGTTTCTACCTCTTACCACAATTATAGATTAAGTTTAGTTTTTAGAATTTGGATTAAATTATTAAGTTAATAAACTGTGTCACCTAATCCTCTAATTTAACTTCTCTAAAAGATCTTTTTTCCAACATATAACCAGAGCCACTAAGGTAATGACATTTACAAATATTTAATCATATCTCCAGGTATGGATAGCAAAAGTGAAACAGGAAAATAAATCCATAAAAGTTCAGAAAACCGAATGCTTCATTTGGTCAGGTGTTTTTTAAGGGCTGTAAATTTACTTCTTGACAACAAAGCCAGTGTGCTTGCTAAGGAAATGTTCCTCTGACACAAGCACAGGAAGGGGCAAGGGGAAGAGCATAACGCAGTAATCGGGAGATTCACCTGTCATTTGCCAGTTCAATCATCATCATCATAAGAACTGACTGTCAACAAAACTTCAGTAAAGAAATCATATTAAAAATATAGTGTTTGAGAACATTGGGCAGTAAAAAACAATACATGTTTGAATTACAATTTCTTTTATGTTTTACTTCAAGGTAAAGTAAAACCAAATTTACCTCTGGGAATTGGGTGCAAATCAGTAAATTTTATGCACCCTAAAATAATTATTAAAGCATTTAATAGTTTTCTTAAGAAATGATTCACAATTATGTATGAATTAGAAGGATTTATTTTTCAGTACTGAAAGCGTGTTTGCATTCTCCAATAAAATCTATGCCAAGTTGTATGCCGATACTGAGTATGCATCTCGCGTGTTTGCATTCTCCAATAAAATCTATGCCGAGATGCATACTCAGTATCGGCATACAACTTAACATTTTAAGATACAGAACTGCTTATTTAGGGCTGCCCAAAGAGCTTTATTCTGTAATAATGCAATCATGATGGCAATGTTGGCCTTACATCATTTCATATTAGGTTAAGGGTTCAAAAATATTACAATTCTTCCTTGGTTTTCTTCTCTCCTCTCCCATTACCCAGATAAAACAGTGTTGTGTAAGTGCACTTTTCCATAAATCAGTTCAGAGCTCTTTAAACTTATCTATATTATTCAGTAGCATCCAGTTTTGAGACTCACCCCGTGACACTCTAAAATACTAAATCAGAATAAAAATACTCATCCACACCAATACTATCCTACTCCCCGTTTAGTCTAGTACATCACCATCAAACAGTGCCCCAGGGGAAGGCACAGCAAGACAGACATGGTAACGTACTTCAGAAAAGCTCTTTTTCCTGCTCTCTAGAAGAAAATCTTGAAGGTTGTTCTTCAGTATTTTTTCTCTCAAGAACTCCACTATCACATGTCATAACCTGTGTCTCAATCTAATCTTATCTCTGCTTCTAAACAAATTCATGCTCCAGTGTCACCTAACTGCTTTGTGAGCTGATCATTTTAAGGGTACTCATCTCGAACAGCAGCTTGCAACGGGGGAGAAAAAAGAAGCAGATACATGAGCAGAGGTGAAAAAGTAAGAATAACTAAAAATATATACATAATTCAAAAACAGTTTTATTATCAGCTTCAGTTTTCTGTATTAAAAATGTAACTGGGAGCAAACACATTACTTCTGGATCTCACCTCTTCTCCATGATTTTCTTCATCCTGCCTTCTCTGATCAATATGACCAGTGAATTTCAGAAGGAAAATTCAGACAAAGGCTCTTTGTTTATTTTATGTAAAAAATAATGTAAATATACTTAGCAGGTATTTATGGTTAAAATTCTCCCCTAGAGAAAATAATAAAGCATACCTCTTTCAAAATAAATTTGATTGCTCTGAAGATAACTAATTTTACAATTAAATTTACCAAGAAGCATCTTCTACTCAAACAAAATGAAAAGCACTATTCTGAGGGACAGTAATTTGAACCTATGACAAGGAAGTGGCTGCTAAGGGCTGCCTTTATGTTGGCAACAAGACATTTCCTTTTGAAAAGGATATTTCTTACAAGATTCCTGACGGTATGCACTTTTCATTTTCTTTAGAATAAGTTTTCAGTTTCAAAGAAAGGACTACTACTTAAATTAGACATTAGGGAGAAATTATTTCCTGTGAGAGTTGTGAGACCCTGGAGCAGGTTGTCCACAGAAGTTGTGGATGCCTCCTCCCTGGAAGTGTCCAAGGCCAGGCTGGACGAGGGTTTGAGCAATTCGGTCTACTGGGAGGTGTCCCTGCCCATGGCAGGGGGGTTGGAACCAGATGATCTTTAACGTCCCTTCCAACCCAAACCATTCTATGGTTCTATGACAAGAAGACTGCCCCTGATCCTAGGAATAATTTCTTTAGTCAATCCATGATTCTCCACTGTTCTAATACTTAGTATTTTTTTAAACTTTATGTTCTTCTCTTTACATCATCCGGGGAAAGTAAGATCTTGACACAAATACCACCTTTCTTAAGTGACATTTAAAAATTAAAATTGTAGGTTCTAGCTGACTTGTCTGTCAACTCTCAAAAAATGTGAATTCACATCAAAAAAGTAACTGTCATCGTCTCAGAAAGGAGATACTCTCCATATCCTTCACTGGTCAGTAGGAAACCAAGTCTCTCAACTTCAAAACTGAGCCTTCCCCATAGGACCAGAACTGATGCTACAGAAGTAGAAATCATAGTTCAGGATAAGCAGCTCTTCTATGAAGCACAATGTACATTCAGATTGTCGCTACAGGAAGACATAGCAAGACTTACAGGAACAACTTGTTGATGTTTATGCAAACACAAGGCCTATTTTGTAAACAACACATTTATGCCTTTAGGAATACATAAACTTAACATAAGGAAAAGCATCTACTATATAAGTACTACATCTGTGCTACTGTTTATTTATAAACAGATAATGCTTAATAAAACAATGCTCTATAATGTGGTCTTCTGGCAGAGTTCTGCATTGACAGACAAGATTCTTAAATTCAATTCCAAGCTTTCATGCTGCAGATTTTGAAGTGCTTCTGTGAACAGTTCAATCACTCCAACAAGAGCTCACTGAATTATAGTGGGAAAAATAGAGTCATTCAGTGAGATTTCAGTATGAACTACAGAGAAGGCTACCATTACACGTATAGCTAGGCTTTTCTTTCTTTCCCTCCTTCTTTTTCTAGGTAGTTTATTTTTCGTTTTGGATATGTCCGGCTTTGGTGATTCAGTTGTTGGTTGCTTGATTTATTTGCGAGGCTTTGTTAACTACAAAGGGATGCCTTCCTATCAGTATACAGGGTTGCAAGCAGTGTATTTACAGATTATTTTCTTCAGTCATCAGCACATTACAGTAGGCACTGCACTAAAATGCATCATTTCATCCTTCTGAAATTGTATGTACCACCACGTTCAGTGTGGGAGGATAAACACTAGTCACAATTACATCTTTTATGCACCCTCTCCATAGCTTTAGAAGATAACTGATGATTCAGATGCTCTAGGAAGGTCCTGCTTTAATGGTACAACACATTTCTTCCAACTTATCTGTGATACACTCTGAAAAAGCATATTATTCAATAATATCATGGTTAGTAGTCATACATCACCTGCGTTAATATGTCCATATCATGTTTCTGGTTGACAGGTGACAAAAATGAGAATTAATGCTTGTTACTTTTGCTATGTTCACATGTGAACGGCACCCTAAAAATATTACGTGAAGATTGCTTAAAAAGAAAAAAAAACAACAACAAAAAAACCACACCAAAACCCCCCAACCCTAATGCTTTTTGCTACTACTGGGTCAAGGAAAGAATTCCGTGCACAAAGCTTGCTGTTAGCGGTTTCATTCCCATACCCACAGCTAGGCAAAATGAGGTAACAAATGATATACTACCTTCAGGCAGCAACAAGGAATCAGCCATTAAATATATCCTTTCATAATTTGTAAAAAATTCTTCACAATATTTATTTAAAACCGGAGATGGTCACATATCCTACAAGACAGTTGGGAGGTACCTTATTTACCTTTCCACCTCTCGCACATCTACATGTTTGCGATGACTTTAACCACAATCCTAGTATCAACACCACAATCTCAAAATGAGAAAACCCATCAAACTAATGCCATCAACCCATATAAACACACCCTAATCCAATAAATCAGCACACAACCAGGCATGACTCTGTTGTTATTTAACTAGCAAAACCCAAGCACACCCTTCCTCCTTGCCAAAGGCTCATCACCATTCCTAAACCCACTGCTGATACTCCACAACAAGATCCCAACCCAATTCATCTTTAGCCTCAGTTTTGTTCCAAAGCCCTTGGATTTGCAATGTCCAATCTAGTAAAGGATACGGTTCTGAAGAAAGGTTTTATCCATATCCTCTTCAATCAATAACATAATTTATCACCGCTATCAGCAGGCTAAGAAAACCCCCCATGCAAAATATAATGTAGACAAAAAAGGAATAGTTTTGATAAGGTGATCAAAAAGTTAACATGAAAGTACAGAAGAATTGTATATGCATGTGATGTGATCAGTTTAATGTGTTGTAGCTCTAAGTTTTTTGAAGACATGATTGTTAAACAGTTTTTATCACCTGAATAAATGTAGAACTTTGCTATGACTACAAAAACGTAGCCTGCAGTTGCATCTGCCCTTCCATACTATATACTGTAAACATAATTAACGTCTTATAATTTCACAAAGAAAATGAGAATGCTTTCTTCTGAATTATTACCCGTTCAAAATTTTAGATGTCTTTATCATAGAATCATAGAATGGCCTAGGCTGGAAGGGACCTTAGAGATCATTTAATCCAACCTCCCTGTCATAGCACAACGGCAGAATTTATCTCACAGGAGGCTGCCTAGCTGACATTTCAAGAAATCTAGAGTCCTTGTACCTCATATTTAAAAAAAAACAACCAACCTGAAACACCACCCAAACCCTTCTTTTGCATAAATATAGCAAACATGCAAGAAGTATGAGCACTAGTTTAAAAGAAACCCCCAACCCCGAGCCTTGAATCTCGTTAACATCATTACAGTTACATTCTACAACAGTAGCAAGAAGAGGAAAATTACTATGAATTAACGACAACAATTCCTATATTTAATGTTATTTAAAAATCAAAGTGTTACCTAAGGCAATTACCTTGCAGTCTTTTAATATCTACAGGGAAAAGCCTAAGGGAAAATAATTGACTTTGCTAATTTTACCCTTGGCAATTATAAAATAGCTCTGCATTTCATTACGACTACAGAATTTCACATCTAATTGTCAGCCTCGAGAGAAGCACAGAGCTAAATGCATCATACACAAGCTCAGACAAGAGTTTAACAGCACAATAAAATTATCTGGGTAGCAGTGGTTTCGGTTAATGCCAACCCCCCCTTTAGCTTAATTTCCAGTCTATACAGCAGCTATGCATATCTACAGAGGTTACAGCTTATCATGGTGAGTACCGTGCGCCGTGTAACGCTGCTCACTGCATTAGCCAGCTTGCTGAGCTACCAAATAAATGCCAGCGAAAAAGCAGTGCTGTGGTTTTTACTTTTCCCATGAAAGAAAACAAAACACTATGAAGGAAAAAAGTCACAGTTATTTCACACTGCTGAAAAACAGATGCCAGATTTGAAAATTCATCACTTACAAAAGAATAAATACAGTATGTTTAAATCATTGCACCTGTCAAGAGATTTCTATAGCTTGTACTTCAATTTTTCTAACTTTGCTAGTACGGTTAGACGTATGAAAAAGAATAATTTACTAAGTCAATCAGTTTCCATAATGGCATCCCACTTATCGTATGTAGAAGCTATGAAAGTATTTAGATGTCAGAAAAATGAAAAAAAGTGCTAAAATGTTTTGGCAGAACTTTCCGACATGCAGTATAATGATTGCTTTTTTTTTTTTTTTTTAGAAAAAAAAAAAAGTGTTTCTCTGCACTTGTGCTTCATTTCACTGTAGGCTTGTTTCCTGGCAAGTCTTCAGGGATTATACATTGCAGCTGCAATACTTAATGATGCACTAAATGCAAAGTAATAGGTGCTACATTTTATAAAATGTTTCCTCTTACACTGAAACAAAAAATAATGATGTAGGGTTAAATCCTTTGGTCTGTCTTGAGAATCTTACTCAGTACCAAACCAAAAAAAAAAAGATAGAGATCAATAATAATTAGTAAAATCAATCGCACCCTACTAGGGCATGACTAATTTCTTTTCACTATTCAAAACTTTTTAAAAAATTCTTAGTACCAGTTATCACCATAATGGCTTAACCCACTGTTACAGCAGATTGACATCTAATTTTCCATTTCTTCTCCTGAATCTCAGCTCTCTGTTACAAAATGACACCACTTTTGAGAGAAACTGTCACGCCATGATCAAAGCAGTACAAAAATACTCAACTACCATCTTGAAAAGCTTTAGCATGAGAATCTAAAAACAATGGTCTCCTTAAGCTCAGGATCAAACCCATGTTGACTATTGACAGTTGCGTGCATGACAAACATTTGTTTTACATTGTGATATGGCAGCAATTTTCAGACATACAAAAAGTACCCCTGCAAAAAGATCTGTTTTCTGTTTCCAGTGGAATGGCACACTAAGCTCTTTCAGCCTCACATGTAGTCAAGTGTTACACTAGACTGGCACAGGGATGCCCAGGAATCTCTCTCCACCACGGGAGGTTTGAAGAACAAGCTCGAAAAACACATGTCAATAATGATTTGATGTAGCTGATCCTACCTGGGGAAAAGACCACCGACTGGAGAGAGGATCTCCTAAGGTCTCCATCATTCTAATTTTCTAAGTTCATACATATATATAATTCATTTGTCACAAAAACATTTCCCTGTAAAGTTTCAAACAGTTTGGCTGAGCAGCTGGATTGCAGCTGCCCTTTAGAAGTCAGTACATCCACGTTAATAGGGCAATCCAATACTCAGGGGCATCCAAATGTCTGACAAAGTAATTTTATTAAGAGTAAAAAGTCACCCGAGCACTGTGTAGAAAAAGAAATTAAGCTTCTTCCCCCAAGAATTCCTTAAGAGAGACAAACCTTTCACAAAGGACAAGGTAAAAAACAAAACAACAAACCAAACAGTCTGCAGCTGGAAGTCTGCAAGAGGTGTGGTCATCTGACATGTCATGAGGATGCTGCTGCATGTACGTTAAATCCACCAAATTAAACACTCATCCAATACCACGATGCTTCAGAATGTTACTAAAGGTCTCAAAACAGGAATTCTACAGGACAGCAGTAAACATGTCTGCAGCAGCAGCCCCTCAATCCATCTACAGCTATGAGCTAAGTATGCTGATTTTTAAAGGTTGCCCCATACATACATAACGTATCACAACTGCTGATCTTTTAGAGAGCTTCCTCTCTTTCAGAAGATTCACTAACAGTTACTTGCTCTGGCATTAGATGAATTTTTTTCTTGTTTACCTTGGTATTTTGTAACTGCGCAAGGCTTGTACAAGCATTTGCGAGAAGAAAATCTCCACTCAAAACAGCCATTTTATTTCCAAACTGCATATCCTTCAGCGGGCCGTCGCACGACTTGAGCTCACCGATGTTCACTATGCCACGATGCACCAGAAAGGCAGTGTGGATCAGTTCAGTAATCTCAGCCAGACTTCTTTGACTGAAAGCAAAGAAAAAGCACAATTATTTTTGAATGCTATGAATAAAATACAGATTCTTAGGAGTAAAAAAAACCCACCAAAACCACAGCCACATGTGCTAAACAGATATTTTATGAAGGATCATGTATGTCTTCTACGTACTTCTAAAAGCCACAACAGGGAAGTGTTAAGCACAAGGAACTATCACTAGGTACTTCCAGGTAAGCACAGGTACCACAGGTTCCATTTGGAGGAATGCTGCCCTTTGTTTGAATTATTTCCCAAAATAAAGCTAAGCAATCAATACTGTCCTCATGCTGCTTGCTTTTTTTTGTTTTGTTTTCTAGGCGCTTGAGGGACACTAACATGAAGAAAATGCCAAGCAGAAAGTACTGATGGGAGGGAACAAAGGACGTATCAGCAGGGGAGTCTCGAGCAAGCTGATGCGAACACCATGAAAATGCTACAGTCAATGATTGCTCGAATTAGAGGTAAATTAATAACAGGATACCTTGCAGTTCAATCATATCAAGGGGGGAGGGCACAGGAGGGAGAGGAAAAAGAGCTGAACATTTCAGAACTGTGTACTAATGATGTTTCACTGGTTGTTTTAGTCAGAAAAAGCAGAGGTGATTTTCCAGCAAAGGAGCGGACACAGTTTTGTTTGGATGGGTTTACAAATCACTTCTTATTCCAACACACTATTTGCTACACTCTGAATTTAGGGGTTTCAAATCCCTGTGAGAGGCTTGCCACCCTGTGAGAGGTTACCCCAGAGGCCTGTCTTCTATTTATTTTCATTTTATGGAAGAAGGCATGAAAATAGTCATTAGCACAGCCCTCCTCCTGCAATTCAACCCTGCAGTCCCCGTCACTCTAAGGAGCTCAAGGATGTCACCTTAGCTCAGAATTACAACAGGGTGATGAGCAGACATTAATAACTGAGCAGGGGCAAGGGGAGGGGGGCACACGGCAACGCACCACAGCTCTTAACACTGCAAACCTAGATACACACAGCCCCCGCCCTTTATGAAATCTTCAGCACATTCTCATCTTTTCTGATTCAAGCAGTTAGTTCCCTTTATGCCATGGAGATTTCACGCACGAGCAAAAATACTACACATGCCCTCAGCCAGACAGATGACTAAAAGGGTTTAAACTTCAAATTAAACTGCAACCCAGAATACAAAGGCACGTTACGCTCCTCGTGCTTGTTCAAAAGTTGCCAAGTACCGATTGACTGAGCAACCAAACTGCTCCATATTTTCACATACACCTGCTGATATACGCTCAGGTTAGATTCTGCCTCAGTATGAGTAAATTAATACCATTTCTTCTGGACAGTGCAGATGTGTTGCACCGACCACGAGCGATATTAATCTAAAGTAACCTTCTGCCCCAAATATATGTGACCTGCAAAGAGCCCCAGCAGCAACTCTTTCGGACCAGTTATCTGTGCCAATTAGCAAGAGAGAAGTGCTAGCAGAGTCACGTAGCCTGGCCAGGCAGGCAAATGGTAAGTGAGCTGAGGGAGAGGATAAATAAAGGTACCCAACGTATTTTGTTAGACACAAAAAAGACTACGCTGCTTTAAAAGTTGCCTTTATAATTCACAATTATTGCTCCACATAGAAGAAAAACAATCTGAAAACAAAACAGCTGGCCATTCTCCATGCAGACAACAAAATCAAAGGTTGATGCTCTTTTTCAAAGAGAGAGAAATGCACAAAACCCTACAGCTGCAGTACCGCAACCATGCTTGGCTCGGCTCTAACAAAGGGTTAATAAAATTTCAAGCTCGGAAAAAAAGACTAACAAGACAACCCGATGCTCTGGCTGTCATTGTCAGGGCAGCCCTTGGAGGAAATGTCCGTATCGGTCGGGTTTATCAGACGGACAGCTGATCAACATTAAACAGACTTGCTCTGGGCAGATTGAGCCGAGCTACCTGTTCTGAATAGCAATGAGAGCCCTCTGCTCCCCGCCGCCCAGCTCTGCCATCGCCGGCTGCCGCAGATCCCAGGACATATGGGGAGCCCTAGTGACGAGCACATAAAGCTGCAGCTAACTCAGGCGACGGCTCATTTCCCCCAGCTGAAAGCAGGCATTAATATTCCGAGGAGATCAGGCCCGCCTCTGTGACCCCCAACTATTGAAGCAAAACAACGACTGTCCTATTTCTTCATTTAATAAGCTTTTAATGAAGGAAATCAAAATCCCCTCTTTGACTTCAGCATCGCTCTTCATGAAAAGGTTACACAAATACATCAGTGTCATGCTTTCCAAATGCTCAGGATCTGGATGTTTTCATTTCTTTTTCCATAATCCGTTTGTTCTCCAAACGCTGTTCATATTATTTGTGCTAACGAAAACCATATTAGACAGATAATCTGCGCCTAATTCTGATCTTATGCACTGCTCTTCCACCCTCTTTCTAGCAAACTAAAAATGTAAGAACTGAAGTGACTTCAAAAATCCCAGGCAATAGATTTCTTAACGTTTTTTGTGATAACCTCCGCAATACTCGGGCACAATAAGAAGCCCACAGTGCTGCCACAGATACAGGAGGGTTCTTGGCATGATTTTGAAAAGGCCAGCATCAAACAAAAAACCCCTACTGTTACAGTATTGCTACTGAATGGCTAAAGCAATACTATATACAGCTTTCTTGATCTAAAGTAGAATTTGGTGACTAAATAATTTTGTATTTGAAAGCAGCTAATCCCAAAATACAAAAAAAAAAAATGTTTATGCAATACTAGACTTAGAACAACAATACAGAACAGAGCAGAAAAGCAGAAACAACAGGGCAATGGGATTACGAATTCCTACCTCTTCCACCCTGTTTCTGCTCCAGAGCCCACGTTCATGCAACAAAGAAGTGGCTGCTGCTAGAATTACCTATGTGGCAAGTTAGGACTGAGAACATAGTCAACATTTTAAAAACACAATATGGAAGCAGGCTAAGAATTGGGAAAGCTTTTTCACCACGGGCTAACATACTTCCACAGCCTTCACCTCTGAAACAAGAACTCCCTGCAAACCATCACCAAACGTCTCAGAGCCTCCAATTACAGGCATTGTGTTTTGAGAGAGGCTACTATTTTGAGCTTCGCACGTGCCCTCATCTCCGTTGCTTTCTCCCCTTCCAAAAATGAACCCATACACAGGAATTATTGTTCCAAAGTGGATGGCACAGAGGCTCAGACAGTACCTGGGGGACCTTACTAAGAAGCTTTGACGGGTTGCAGTCAAACAGGCACAAGTTCTGCTCAGACCAGGAAAAGGTGCAGTATTCAGCAGAGTCAGTTGTGAAACACAGCCACCCCCGGACTCAACTGAGATTATACCAGAACGCTTGAGGTTGGACGGGACTTCTGGAGGTCATCTAGTTCAACCCAGCTGCTCAAGCACGGCCACCTGGAGACAGTCACTCAGGGCCATGTCCAGGCATCTTTTTAATAACTCCAAGGATGGAGACTCCACAACTTCTGTTTCTACAAGCCGGACAACAGGATGTATTGGCTCTTTACCCTTTCAAGTCAATTACTATCTACCACTTCAGTGAATACTTTTTTTCCCTTTCTTCCAGTCTTTAATAAGATCTTCAGACTTGTTCCTGGCTCTCTTCCTTTTACACTCTTCTCTCTACTTCATGAAAATCTTAATCCACAGACTCTTCCTGCCTGTGGTGTGTAAAAGTTGCCTCTTGTTTTTCTGCTCTTTGACTCTTTGTTCCTGCAATTTTAGCACCAGTGTACTTAACCTAAATCTCTGCTTGCTGTAAAGCAACCCTTAGATAATGAGCTCCTCCAGCTGTAAACCTCATCCTGGAAACTACAAAGGAAAGACTAACTTCACAAGTTATTAAAAAATTTTTAAGTAAGGTTCACTGGAGCTCTATCAACTCTAGGACTGTGGAACACCAGCTTGCAGGATAATACTACAGACAATTAGATCCTATAACAAGTAAAACAAGTCTAATTTCTGGCTTTCCCCTTTGCTCCCTTCCTGCAATGAAAGCACACAGATCACTGACATTCAAATACGTTTTGATAAACTCTGACAAATTGCTGAGCAGACTTCAGGAAATCTTTTATATCTGCCCTTATAAACTAATGCAGCAGCTGTGATATCCTGCTGCAGCAACGCCAAAGTAAGGAATACAGATTTTGTAGAAATTCTATGTTCACAGAGGTACCACATCTAACAGGGAAACTTTATAAATATGCTTCTATCTCAAAAAATGCATTTCATTGTTTTGGATTAAAATTTCCTATTTGTACACCTTGGAGTGGAATCTGCCTCATCACTGTAACTAATGGTCTAATTACAAAGACGAACATCTCATGGAGAAGTCAACACAAACTTTGAAGCCTACACAAAACTATAAGAATTGGCAGGGGAGACTGAAAAAATATTGAAACAAAATAGGTTTTGATAGTAAATTTGTTATGCACATTTGTAAAATTGATTTTGCAGTGTTCCTTCCTGGCATCCTTAGTACCCTCTTTGTGTTATCTTTAAAGACTTGCAGCTATGAAACATTAGCTAGTGCAATCTCCTTAAGATTTCTTGTGAGTCCAGTCACTAATTTTCAGTCCTACTCTAGAAGGAAATAACAACATTTTGCAAAATATATGATAAAACAGAAACATTAAACAAAACAATTGTATTGCTGTGAATAAAACAGTCCTTCAACTTCAACAGTCCTCTGCAATATTTGTGATGGAAACTCAAGCTCTCACTAGCATGAAGAAAGCTTGAGTCAGTTTACCTCCATTATCAGCCAACCATCAGAACTACACTGCCCCTCTCGAAGGATGACAGGGTATGAAAAGAACCACTTAACAATTCAAAATGTTAATAGTAGGCATAATATTTCACAGAAATGGACCAAAGACTTAAATTAGACACTAAAATCCATATTCTAAAATTTTCAGCAATGGAAGCAACTGCTATGAACAAAGACAATGAAACTCATCGATCAAAAATTCTTTAAGAACTCTCATCATTGAGCCTTTGTATTAAAGCAACTAACAGTATATACCCAAGATTTGAACATTTTCTCTGTCTTTTTCTCTGATTGTCAATCCGAGAGTTTCCCTTCAATACGCAAAGGATTAATTTGGATGAAAAGCCTTACATTTAGGATTTTTAAAAAAATAAATACATTAAAAAATACCAGCATTCATTTTATTTTAGTGACAACTATAATAATCTATATATACCTATGAATCTGAAAAATGAAGCAGTACTTTAGTGGAAAATTATAGATGAAAAAACATTAACCAAAAGCACTAACAATGTATTTGCGCAGAACTTGGTATATGTTTTCACTTTTTTTTTGGTAACCAGTGAACAGAAAGAAAAACTTTTGTAAAGACAAGAAGGTGCATACACTAAATTCAAGTTGACTCTTTATGGTCTGGTCAGTGTGCTGCACCAAGATAACCCACTTAGTTACACAGCACCAAAGGGCAGCAATTTTTACAGTTCTTTTTTTTTTCCATTCACCTGTCAAAATCAACACCATGTTTAATAAAACTATGGTTAAAGGACCAATGTATAGTAAGAAATAAAGAGCATCATGCTGACAGAAGGTCTCATTTTCATCTTCTGCATATAGTCTTTCTAGAAGAAATGAAAGGAAGAGGTGTTTAAACCAGCCAATATGTATGGCAGGTGCTGTGGTTTTACTAACAGGAAAAGCATGCAGGATGAAGCAGCAGACTTAAGCACAGCACCAAATACTCATTGCACGACCATGGCTCATGTATCTGTTATCCAGCAGCAAATATCTACCCACTGTTACCCTTTAACAAGGTCAGAGACAAAGACTTTTCCCACTCCTCCTATCTTGGTCACTAGGCTGCTGCAGTAGCATCTTCCAGCAGAGGGATAAACTAAGTTGAAAGACATCAATTCTATGAAGTTTATTGAGTATACTGTTTAATTGCATTCCTGTCAATCAATTTATTTTTAAAGGGGCTATATATCTTACCTCTTTTATCTCCTTCCCTCCCTAGCATCACAAAGTTTTTGAAGTAAAACTTCTACCTATAACCCCTTCAAGGATATTTCCTTCTTTATTCTTTATTATTTCCTTCTTTATTCTTGAAAAGATCTTACATAACAAAATTGTATCTCCCTCATCACTGAATAATCCTTAATTTCTTTTTCCCCCTAATTTGTCTTAGTAAACTCTCCCCTCAGCCCATTACAGGATTTGAAAACATTTTCTGATAATTAGTGGGCAGATGTTCACTTGAATTGAGGAAGTCAGTTTCCTTAAGCCTTGCGGGTGGTTGGTATGGGTGGAGAGGGGCACTTCAAATCAGGCTCCTGCTCCTTTGCTTAATGCAGGAATTATGAAGAAGGGTCTTGGCAGTCTAGATCCCACTGATAACCAGTTTAGGTGTACCACAGAACAACAATTCCGCCTTTGCACTTCAGAAAGCAACACGAAATTTAGTCTGTGTATTGGGTCAGGCTGAGATGGAGTTAATCTTCCCACAGTAGCTCTCTCGGTGCTGTGTTTTTGGAGTGGTAGCTAGAAGGGTGCTGATAGCACCCCAGTGTTTTGGCTACTGCTGAGCAGTGCTCACACAGCACTGAGGCTGTGGTTTTCCAACATTCCCCCAACAGCAGGCTGGGGGTGGGCAACATCTTGGGAGGTGACACAACTGAGCCAGCTGATCCAAAGTGACCAAAGGGCTATTCCATACTATATGACATCAGCTCAGACATAAAAGTGAGAAGGAAGAGGGAAGTGGGGGGGCATTTGTTATTTGTGTTTGTCCTCTGGAGCGACCACTACGCGTACTGGAGCCCTGCCTTCTGGGAAAGCCGCCACTGATTGGAAGTAGAGAATAATCTTTGTTTGGCTTTGCTTCCACATGCGGTCTTTGCTTTGGCTATATTAAACTGCTTTTATCTTAACCCATAGGCCTTTTGTTCCACCTTCCCTCTCCCCTGTCCATCTAAAAACGGGGAGTGATAGAGCGGCATTGGTGAGCTCCTGGCCTCCAGTCAGAGCCAAACCACCACCGCCTGTTTGTATCAGTTTCCAAGTTGGTGCCAGTGATGTGCCAGGACGGCCACCTGTGCTACGTTGGGTGCTACATCACTACTGCGTGGCTGAGAGCCCTCAAGCCTTGGAGCCAGCTGCCTGCACCAGACTGCAAGCGATCCACACCTGTGTCATCATCTCCTAGCAAAATGAAGCCCTAACATCAGAGTCTGAAGGCTCTCTCTGGCTTACTCCTACATTTGGCATTAGCGGCCAGCAAAGTAATAGTGATCACAGTGTCCAGCACAGTACATTTTTCTTGTGCTGGATGGCACCATCACAGAAATTCCCCATTCAAATTACACAAGCGAAAAGAAATATATTCCCAGTCTGGAAGCAAAAGCATCAATTCTGTGAAGCAGGTGAGAGAATCTACACAGAGACCTGGTAAGAATCACTACCTCAAGTTCAGTTTCAAAAGAAAAAGTGTTAATCTGAGAAGCCAGCAGAAAAACGTCACCAGAATCAATAAGTCAAATTGATGTTTTCCAGGACTTGGAGGCAGACGTGCAACCTGGGGCCAGTAAAGAAGAGGAAGCCTGCAGAGTAAGAAGTATCTAATCACCATAAGATTTAGGAAACCAGTGACAATCCATCTGTGGGAACAGGTGAGGAGCTGCAAAGACAACTCTTGTCATGTTAGGACTTCAGTAGTGAGAAGGATGCAAAGGACATTCTGCAAAGGACAGGTATGAAAAGAATGTTTGCATTGCTCAGACGTGAGATGTGGTTGCTAGCCCAGGTCTGTTTTTTAAGTCCCACAGACAAGGGTATGAGAAAAACAGCTTTGCATCTTGTTTCAGTTGTTACGGATTTCATAAGCACTAGAAAGCGTTAAAAAGGGAGACATCGACTACTTTTCCTTTTCTTAAAGACCCTTTCTACACAGCTGGACAAGAAAAGAAGACTCGAGACATGAGTCAGTATTTACATGCATATTGTTAAAAAAAAGTGGCTTTACAGTTTAGGTTTTATGGCTTTCTTTTCTTAATGAAGGTGGGCTAGCCTAACCTGAACTAATCAAACTGAAGGAAAATAGAAGAGTATTCAAGTGAACACGTAAAGAAAAAATTAAAAGGTTAACTGGAAAAACACTTGGACTAATTGAACACTGATGATAAAAAATCAGCCATAAAAATTAGAGCTACACATTTATAAGCATATTGTCAAATTTATTAAAATTTGTCATAATTAAAATCCCATACCATAATTCTCATTTTAAAATCATTCGTTATCCCGTGGAAAGATTCGCATTTCAAAATGAAGTAAAGCTTCAAATGCAATATTATCCTTTTTTTTTTTTAATAAGGCAATTATCAAGACTTAAAGTTCTAACACATAAAAGAGTTAAAATTCCAGTTGGTGTCCTACATAGACTATATTAACAGCTATGCAGACCATATCAAGTCATAACTAGAGCTAAGATGTTTACTTCTTTAAAGACCTCCTCCTCATTTTGTGAATAATGATGCAAATATCACAAAAGAATACTGTAAAAAAGTATACTGTCAATATAACATAGTGTCACTAGCTTAAATTCTAAAAGGAAATCTCCTAGCTCAAAAAATGTTGCATTCTACTTGAATTTTATATAAAGAATTGAATTTGCTACCACAAGTTCATATCGGAACTAAAAAAAATTTAGGTATGCATGAATGTGTTTTTAATACATTTGTTATATGAAAACAATATAATCAAAACTAGTATACAAACACTCTTTATAAATATTATATGCTTCTGAGTATTATGTCATATAATACATGAGCTGTATTTTCAATGATAAAACAAGCTGAATCAGATAAATTAAAAGAAAAATGTGAACACCTTGTGGAAACGGTTCAAGTCTATTTTGCTACATGACCAAAAAGCCACAATTCCTCAGTTAAAAAGACTAAGTTGACTAAAAACAAAAAGCAAAAAAAAAATTGCTTAGACAAAGCCAAACCATCTATAATTCCTTCCTTCTCTAGCTCAAACAAACTGGAAAAACGTTAGCAACAAATGCAAATCCGAGAAACTAGGTGAGGAATAAAATTGGTAGAGGAACAAACAACAAAACACAGAGCTGGACAAGGAGCTGAGCAAAGGCAATTTAGAAAGGTTTACTAAAAAATCCTCAAAGCCAGGAAGAGTTTTAAGAACTGCGCTGGTCCATTAGGTAAGGTTGGGTAAAAGCATTAACAACATAAAGTCAAGGGATTTTAGAAAGCCTGTTATATTTTTACGCAATATTTTTACACAGCCAGACATAAATATCTTCTAGCCCAGCAGTAATAATAATGCTCATGAACAGCACCAGTGGTTAACATTTTATAGTTAGAAGGTGAAGGGAACTTGCACTAAGGAGAAGGCCACAGAAAAGGAATGACACAACTGATAAACAGCAAAGAGCATGAATCATCCTCAACACAGAGTCAGCTGAGCCGGTTCAATACGCCTTACTCAAGTAAAAATATGCGTTTCAAAAAAAAAAAAATCAATCAAAAGATCTCAGCTAGAATTGCAGAAAGCTTATTATAGATGTACAGGACGAGGGACTCCTTCTGGAAGAAAACACTCAGCGTTTGGAAAAGGTTGGAAGGAGGGTGAAGAAACAGATCATCCCAGATTAACAGCTAAGACAGAGGATAGTGGTCAGAAAGGCTAATAGGATCCACCGGTGTTTTAAGGGAAGAATATCAGCAAAAGTGGTGTTTCTGTTAAACCTGGGTTTCTGATGACAGTAAAAATAATTACAGGGAAACTTAATTAAGGAAGAATTTGGCAAAGCAGGAAAAAGTTGAGAAGAGTCATACTAACAACCAGAGTAAAGAAAACACACAAAATGAAAAACTGAATCTAAAGTAAGGAGGAGGCTGATACTGAATTTGTAGATTGACTTGGTCACAGCCATTTAAAGAAAGTTTAAGTATCTACACTACAGAAAATAAATTCAAGCGAATAAAATACTCAAGATTATCAAGCAAAGATAATGTAAGCTCCAGCAGCTTGAACCTAAGCAAATCCAGAGAAGAATAAAAGTGAAGGCACTTTCCAAAAAATCTGTTTCAAAGAGTAATGATGGAATCTCCAACAATGGCACAACCCAAGTAACACCTGATGAACTCCCATTTAAACACAAGTATTAAAGCTGATTAAAGTTGGGGAAATCCTACAGCCCATTTTGTATTGCAGGCCAATATGGCTACCAAAATGTCTCTTAGTTATTCATGAACCATAAAGCCAAAGCGAGGAAACTTTTCAGAAAATAAACAACAGGCAGCTTAGATTTGGCAGCAGATAATCTTGGTCGCTGTATCTGAAAACTCACTATTGGCCAGAAGCCCATTTTCTTTTCAGGAGGTATAGATGCTTTCAGCATTAGGATTTCCAAATGCATTTATTTCAGCCACGTTATTAGGGAGGAATGTCAAAACCAGAGCCCCTTTGCCCATTACAGGGACCTCCCATTCCCAGTGTAGGAGCATCCAAAGCCACCAGCAGGCTGGGAACCCGTTCCATTACCGCAGGTATATTAATTCTATCTTACAGCACATAGGTACTTCAAAATTCATTTTAAGCAAGTTCAGCAAGAGGAAGCAATCTACATTTGGGAATCATGTCTTCACACATTGAGGTATCCACATTGGTAACACAATGTATTTGGCGTTGTACTAACCTGGGAATACATACAAATGTTCCCACAAAGAACAGGAGATAAAGGGATACAGAGAGCATCTACAAAATTATTTTATGTATATAAGGGTGTATATTTTACCTAAGCATACATATTTTCTTTAATTACGGTTTTCCATATAACCATTAGGGGGTTCTAGCCATGCAAGTCACATTTAGTAAAGGCAGCATGTCAAATAAGAGTTGACAATTACAGGCTATATCAATACACATTATGCCAGATGGTAATGAGCCATACACAAAGGGCCAGCCATCCAAAATAATCACACCATTTTCCACAGAAATGTTGAAGAGGTTATGGTTTATTACACAGTGCTCATTAGATATACAGTGGCAGCATTAGCAATTTTTCCTTCATTTGTGTCTCATTTAAGACGCTGCCCCCACAAGCCCATTCAAATTAGTACACAAGGTTAAAATCATTATGGTCTGAGAGGAAAAAAAAATTTAAGTTGTATTTTTATTCTACAGTAATGGTGGATCAAAGGTCCCTGGGATCTATTATCCACTCAACTATCAACCAACACAGGATACTACAAAGAACAAAATTCATTGTCATTTGCCATAAAAAAAATATAGCTTATTTTAAATGAGCAAACTCTGTATTAATTAATAATGCTAAGTGAAAACAACCGTTAGGTTGTGACAGAAAGTGATAAAATCATAAAACTAAAAGCTGAAACTGAGCTTTCAGCCTTGGCTTTGAACCTTCCCAGCTGCTTTTCAATTTGCTGCTTTAACAGCAAAGAAATATTTAAGCATCCAAAAGGCAACTCATCCTTCACAGAGCAGGTTGGAAAAACAGTTGTCACAAATACCCAGAGTGCAATCTCTGAGAAAACACCTATAGGACAATTTAAATTACCTTCCTTCCCTGCTGCATATGTTGACTTCTAGCTAGAAAATGAGTGTTGGCAACATTTATTTTCCTGCCTTTTTGTGCTTACAGAAGGTATGGGGTAAGAAGATGTATCGCGACAAATGTGAAAATTTGTCAGCTCAAATAAGGATGTTTATTACTTAAAAATATGCTTATGCCCCTCAAACTCGCAAAAGACAACCAGCACTTGGAAGCCAAAAAACAGTGAGAGAGAGAATGAGGACTTGAGCACTGGATGTACCCCCGGACAACATGAATAGAGAGAAACAGCTCTTCAGTCCAAGCTCCTCTTCTGAAGCACGCAGAGCATCACTTGGAAATCTGGGTCTCGCACCAGGCTACCACCAGGCTCAGAAGGTCAGGCTATCCATACATCTCCTTCCTTGGCCACCCCTGCTGAGCTATTCTGCTGTTACACAAAATGCTGAATTATTCATTGAGCCAGATGGCAAAAGAGTGAAACAAGTCAGTCAATCTCCAGGAGATCACAGGAGAGAAAGGTGGGACACCTGGACTCCAGTTCCTGCTCCACAAAGTAACTGGGAGGGAAACAACATCATATACTCAAGCATTTCTGATCTGGGTGTCCTATATTCCCAGGTGAAAAGAATTTTTCTGAAAAATTCAGAGGAGTACTGGGGATTTGCATCCTTTCAAATACTTGAGGGAGCCAAACCCACCCTTCCTGCATCCTCAGTGAATGCCCAGTCAGTGGCTAAAGAACACAGAGCAACGTTAACAGTACATCTCCAGTCTGGAAATTCCACCTAGATAATTTCCTTGTTAAAGTAGCTAATAGATCTTATCCATGTTTTGCAATTGTTTGAAAGATAACAAGTGTGTTTTATTTAATAGGATCTTCAAAGAAAAAAATAAAGGGCAAGTCTGGTAACTGAGCAGGTACTCTGATAACTAGATACAGTAAACAGTTTTCTATCATCAAAATTTTGCATCGAGTTCATTCTACTACCTGCCATTTGTACAGGTTGTTCTACTACTGGCAAAACTACTTACACCAACACAGTAGCATTTTCACAGGCAGACACCAGCAAACATGAAACTTGTCCAACGTGAAACAAATACAATCCCCTGATTCATTGTAAAATCTAAATTAGCCTGATGCCTTTTAAAGGTCTAAGCAGAACATAATAAATACTACGCAGAAGTTTTACAAATTTATTTTCAGGCTAAGTTTCCAGACAATTCAGAATAAGTTTAAATTCTGTAACGTTAATTAAAAAATGGAAGACCAGCTACCAATTCCAAGAAAGATGATCACGAGTATACCCACAACTACCAGTGGTTTAGAAACAACAGAACCACCACTGTTTCTTTAAAACAGCAGGAAAAAGTAGGATGGTACGATACACGATGCAAATAAAGACAGGAAGACTCAGAAATGAATGAGGTATATTGATGAAAAAACTCAAAAGATGAGGTATCAGCTAAGGAATTAACTTGTATATTGAGTAACAGTGCTGTCACCAAAGCAGAAATAAAAAGGAACACAACAGTGGAGAAAAATATGTATTTTGTTATGGAAAAGACCAAGATTCTTTCCCTTATGATGGCAGCATGTGTGAGCCAGACTGCTTACAGAACAACTAGGCACCACCCAGGATGCTCATCCATCCAAGATTACCCAAAATTTCCTCTGTAGGCCCTCGGCAAGTATCCTTCATTTGTATCTCACGTTATTCCATCCAAATTTCACATCGTGGTTAAAATATAATTTTGACTACTCTGTGATTTTTAAGCAAAATATTTAAACACCTACACTAAAACTAACTGCAAAGATATGAAGAGAAATAAAAGGTCACACTTGAAGGCAAACGGAAGAAACAGGCCACTAACAATTAATTTTATGACCACATTTACTCTTACCTTATATTAGTTGTTTCTCAGCCCTCCAAGGCTTTGAAGCAGGGCTATAATTTTATTGCCACTGACTATGGGAGATGGTTTGAACCAGTAAAACAGAAATATCCATGCCCATGTACTGTCAGCTATGCAGAGACTGCCAGCATGACTTATCAGTCCAAGTGTTTTTCTGAAATATCTCTGAAGAGTTTGTCTGTAATTGTATTCAATGTAGCTGAAAGTTAAGGTGCAGTAACCTTGACATTACAGCTCTGCTACTAATGACACTTGAAATACACGGAACCTTTTTATGCCAGAGAAAAGAAGGTAACCTTTTTTGATGCAGTGAAGAGCAAATATCTGATAAATGAGCAGTCCTGCTCAGAGAATAGATTGTTCATATGTCTAACTGCACAGGAAAAAGGCATTAAAAAATAAAATGTGAATCATCAGAATACAGCGTACCAGATAGGGCTGGGGTTAATTTCAATATATTTATATTTTTTTAGCATGCTTATATAGAGCATACTGTATATTCTAAAATACCAATAAATATCCAACTCATAGAGGAAAAAAAAAATCAAAAAAAACATTTCTTGCACAAATACCTCAATACTATCAAGAAAACCTGTTCTTTTCTGAACAGCTGGATCTGCATTTCTGTTAGTCAGCGATTAAAAGTATGGTTATCGCACCTGCTCTCCTCTCCCCTCCTGAACTTTCCACATTCAGAACTGGATAGGGACATTAATACCATATATTAAAATGGTTTATTACAGGAATGTTTTTGCTTTTCACCAAGCAGAAGCATGCAGCAGATGGATACTGCCTGCCACATGCAAGGAACGAGACTAATAGCTAAAGGGAGAGGGCAGACTTCTCAGGGACCTTGCCCCTTACACCAGGTGTGTTGACAGAATCACCAGCAGGGAAAGGATAATAAACCTTTTGGAGCAAGGCGATGACTGCTGCTTCTGGGACCAAATCAGCACGGTAACAAGCATTTGGTGCTGCTGATGATTGCAAAGTTTTATCATTACCGTTAGTATATATTTTATTACAAATGGAGTGGCACGGTGATATTGAGAAAATGTATCTTTTCATGAAAACACCTACTACTGTAACCACTGGCATAACCTCCATCTATTCTTACCTTATTGACAGCAGTTTGTCCTGGGTACGGCTCAGATGGGGTTAATTTTCACAAGAAGCTGGGAGGGAGCACAGCTGACCCCAAGCAGCCAAGGGAATATTCACTACCATCAGGATCAGGGCTTAGGAAGGGATGAGCAATTCCATTGTACATCACTCATTTCATATATTCTTTTATTAGTATTACTCTTATTATTGTTTCCTCCCTCTTTATGTTGTCCAATTAAACTGTCCTTATCTCAACCCACAAGTTTTTACTTTTTTCTTCTGATTGTCCTCCCCATCCCAACACAGTGGGAGGAGTGAGAGAGGAGCCCACGGTGCTTTGTGCCCACTTTGGCTTAAACCACGACACAGGCCTATAAGGTCTCTGAAAATCTCATGTTTTCATTTTTCAGTGCTTTCATCCAGAATGATTCAATCTACACACTTTAATAAGGGATAAAATGACATCAACCAATTCAAGCAACATTAACCCCAAGTGAGTGATGATACAGAGACAGCTATATGCTAATAAACCACTTCCAAGAACAAATCTAATCTCTGCAGAATTCCTACCTGAGTCCACAAAATAGGATTATCTATTGATTGTAGCCACTACTGTAGTTCTGCTAAAATTCAATTTGATGACAGGAACAGCACATGAATTTAGCTGCATGTTTTGTACTGCTATTGTTGCATGGGTATCAGAAGCCAGCATGAAATTTCAGCTGTAAGAGACTGCAGTAAGTCTTCCACAGAGCAATATTTTGGTGAATCAATATGACAAAAATCAGAAATATTGTACAGTATCCCAGGTTTTCTTACTTTCCTTTCCAGAAATATCAGGTGCAAAATTTAACTGTCTGCACCTTTTCCTTCCACAAAAATCTACCCAAATTTTGGCAAGTTTTTTAAAAAAATAAAACTCCACAACTGCAAATCCTGTAATGGATGAAAATTCGGTTTGTGAAGTAAGGAATTTTGGATTTGACATTCTTTGCCAGAATTCAACTTCAAAACTTTTTTCTCCACTTTAAGAAAACAAGCCAACCCAACAACAAAACCACAAGAAGTTCTTAGGCAATCTTCTCTTGCTTCTCATACTACTTTTCATGTCAAAGAAAACTTCCTACCTTGAACAGACCTGGCTATAGCACTGCAATAAACGGTAACTTCTCTCTCTTTCCTTGTATTTTCCTTTTCTACCTGTTATCTGTATTCACGCACACACCCACCTTTATATTTGGATATATATTACATATAACCAAGCTTCTCTGTCCACCAACACGCCTTGTCTGCACCAGCCCCAATAATACGCTGCTTTTTTATTATTATTGTTTGCTTTGGAAGCACCTAAAAACCGTCAAGTTCCACATGAAAATCTCCTGCAAGTTAAAGGCCAGGTACCAGTGAAGAGATTAAAAAACACATTAATTCACTTAACGTATAATACAATCAGGACCCAGAACATGCTGTTATTTCAAGTGGAAGAGAATAGCTATCGTACAGTCTTTATGTAGTTTCATGAACTCTATGCAAAAGAGGATACCTTCTGAGCTAGGAAGACTTTGTTCATTAGCAGTCAGGCCTGCATTTATTTATACTCAACCCCAAAACAATCTGTTACCACAACAGAAACAACATTTCCCCATACATATCCAATATGCCAAAGATTAGTACATATTTTTATACACATATATTTGTGGAGTATAACAACAATATTCTCCTCAACTCCACCTCAGCGGATGAAATATTTCATAGTATCTTCAGTTACATTACAACAGAGTACGGTCTGAATCATATTTAGAAAATAAATTAATTGGTACAGTAAGCCTTGTAATACTTCATATGGCTACAGTTTTCTAAGTAGTGCATAAATTTGTATTGAAACTGCATAATTGCACTGTAAAATTTGTCAAGGGAGAAGTTAATAGGTTGTGCCTGGGACGAGGACAGCTGGTACTTCGGCAGACAGGAAAGCACGGGAGATATTTTGGGACTGTAGGACGAATAAATTACATATAGAACTTTCTGTGAAGCAATTGGTCATACCGACATCATAGTTCTGAGGGACAAGCACTCACCAGAGCTGTTGGGTGCCTTCATCACAAGCACTGGATTAAGCTTAGGCAACAGTTGGAAATTTCTCTTCATAAATAACATTTTGGGGTTTTTTTTAAAGAAAATGTGGAAGTTCTCAAGCAGAAATTTCCTGCAAGGTCACGTTTTACAGCAAACCACCAAAGAACAGCTCTGACAAAGTGCTCTGGTGCCTGGAGATGCCACACTCCAGGAGAGCTGTGCTAGGTCTTGGTACCCACAGGTCATTTGGCCTTGCTTTGCAAAAAAAAACCAAAACCAACCCAAAACAGTGGGGTGGAGCCAGGATTTTGTTGCTCCTGCAGCTGCTCCTGACCCACCGCAGAACTCCATCAGTGTTGCGCTGGTTTTGCATGCTGTGCTGCTGCACAACGTGACAGTCCAGTACTCGCTACACAAGCGGTGGGAGAAGGAAGGTCCAGGAAAGGGGTGGGCTGGACAGACAGACAGCAGGCAGCAGTATGGTTTCTCCAAGGTAAGCCATCCCTACTGTGTTCTCCACAATACTCAAAATCACTTCCTTTTTAAAAGCCAAACTCTGCATAAAGTACATACTGATTTTACTTTGCTCAGCTATCCAGTGATAAACAAATTTATTTTGAACAATATTTGAGTCCGCATCTCTGCACAGTCTTTGATTAGCTTCAGTGCAGTGTCTTCTGATTTATTTTGCAGCGTAAGGAGAGGACCTTTTCTTACTCAACAAATAATTGCTGTATTTGCAAATGCTGTGTATGCTGAAAACAATAAAAAGTTAATGACTAAAAGCACTGGTTGTAATGAATTAGTAATACTGTTAGATTTGTATTTGGAGTTGATTTTTATTGTTGTGGGTGGAAGATGATCAATAGGAATATGTAATCAAGTTGTATGTGCTTTTCATCTCCTGAGACTCGTCTTGTAAATGAGATGAAGAATCTCATAGGACTTACCCTGGTGAGCAAAAACTAAATAGAATAATTTAGAATAATCGCTTAGATTTCTTCTCACTTTTAGGGAAAGCTACCAAGGACTGGGAAACAAAATTATACAATTTCTTAAAGATCATAAAAGATATCACTGCTCATATTTTGAGATACTTTTCCCATTATCCTTCAAACAAATAATTTTGTCAAGAGCATTGTAATTCTTAATGTACTTAGATATTGAATATTTTAGGACCGTGCATTTTCTCTACCAGTTAATTGGCTAAGCTTTTAAAGTACATGCTAGTTGGGATACAGCATCTTTGCTGAAAGCCAGCCTTCCACAAGATAGAAATAAGAACAGTAAGTCCCAAAGGAAATCATTTTTATGATAAAGAGTCCTAACGTGCTCCAGTAAAGGTGAGGATTGATTGTTATGGCCCATTGTTACTATAATTAGAAGTCAAACACCAATTAGCAGTTCCATTAATAAGATTAATCTCTGCAATATCTGCAGCTGAGACCCAGGGCTTCTGTGCAATAAGCCAGTGTGAATTTAAAGTGCAATAGCTATTCTGCACCAAAACACCCAGTCTGAATACTTACACCAGACAAAAGTAAAAAGCTCTGCCTCCTTTCGAGTTTTGACCTCCTACATACACTGTTGGTCTTTCTACATCTTTATAATTTCTTAGTTTTCATTTTGTCTAAACACATTCTATCATGATTAACTTCACTGATGGACATTGGTGCAATGCAGCAACTCTTCACATGACAGGAGTCCATGATAGAGTTGGGCATCATTTATTTACTTCAAGGTAGGAAACAGTACGCAGGTCAGAGTACGGAAACTGGAAGAAGGGCGAGATCAGAATACGAGTCACATACACTCTGTATTTCTGTGGGTACCAAAATCATAAGTTGTATGGTCATTCTTTGTTTTGATTTCATGAGTCTGGTCTTTTGCAATAACTGTCAAACAGAATTTGTCCACAGATAAACTCACACTATGCAAGGTAGAAAGCAGGCTTTTACAAAATTTAGTAGCAAGGAGGTAAAGATCATCTCTAAGTATCACTTACACTGTAACAATACTATTAATATCACCTTCACCAAAATTTACTCATGTTTGCCATCACTTATTAGCCAAGAGGCTTTGCAATGGATTTACATTCTCCTTTCTTCTTTTATAAAGGGAGACTACCTGATATCTTTGTGTATTAGAACTTTAACTGAATATAGATTTATGTGGAGACACATTTCAGCTGGAAAGCATTTAAACAATTCTTAAAAACTACAAACATCTTTAAGCTTGTCTACAGTAGAAAGAATTTGCTGGCAAAACTTTACAGCAGAGTAAGCAATGATACAGCTTACATAGTAGAAGACCTCCTTTGCCCAGGCAACATTTACCCGTTCCTAACCCAGAAGGTAGCCCTTTGGTATTTTAATCATCTACTCCAACAGGAGATGTGACAGCCCTCTGAGTCACGAACATCATTGTGTCTCAGCTGTTTGGCTGCATTCATGAGAACAGGACAGAGGCAACTTGCCAATAACCATAGCTCTCAGGGAATGCAGAGTCCAAGGCACACATCCTCATGCAGTATTTGTTCTGTTCATTATTCAAAGTGAAACACCTTTTACACTTTCTCAGTGTCCAGAGAAGTTGTGCTCACACCCCACACACTGTTAGGGTAAACGCACAGAGTTTGCCATTTCAGATCCTTCTCAACCATGAAATCCCAGCTTAACAACAGTCCAGGACATGTGCAGAAGTAAAGTCAAACCAATGTCCATTTGTGCAAATCTGTGCATTCTGCAAACCTCAAAAGCATACTATAACCAGTATATAAGCTCTATCCTTTCGAGTACACTAGTCCATATTTACCTTTTCAGACTGAAGTCATCCAAAGATCATCATTCACATCAATTCCCCAGAGGCAGCCTGATTGCCTTTCATGCATACAACAATTAAACACTGCTCTAACAAGCACAGCATCACCCCCGTTACGCCTGCCATGGCATGGGTTTTGGAGAAAGAACAGACAGAACTGCAGATGGTGAGCTGTCACCTATGAGAAATGGAAGAGATTCCTAGTGTCCCCACTAACACACGGCAGCTTTTGGTGGCATATCCCCGAGACAGACAAGATCTTGATGCTTGTGTTCTCAGAGTAGGCCTTGACACAGCCCACCTTACTAATTCTGAAAATCTCAGGATGGAAAGTTCTTTGGATATTTGAGCTCTCAAATGGTCTTAAGGACACCCAGCAGGCTAGATTAGGCTAACACCACAGTGGCCTTTCGTGAGCTACACACTCATGAATGCACAGCTACAGCTTTAAGCACAGAGCACGAGGCTACAGGCAGGCTGTGGAAAGTTTAGTCATCTGTTTAAAGCACATTTTGACTATGACCTTGTGAAGAAGACTATGTTCTTAAAAGACCTGACCTTCTTAAAGACAGCTAGATGAGTCTGAACTCACTGCTGGTTCTGCTTTGAGCAGGAGCTTGGTCTACAGACCTCCTGAGATCCCTTCTAACTTGAAACATCCTGTGAACCTAGATGTACTAATCAGCAGCACCTGGTTTACCCTAAAAGGAGGGTAACGGAAGGTTGAACTCTGTCTGAAGATGGTGTAAAGCTCTTCAGAATCCTAGGAAGGAAATTAAGTTAAGGCAAAGCTTTGTCTTCATAGAGACAATCATAGAGACAGTCAGGCTGGAAAAGACCCTTGGGATCATCATGTCCAACCATTAACCCTATTCTACAAAGCTCATCCCTAAACCACATTCCCCAACACCACATCTAAACAACCTTTAAACCCATCCAGAGATGGTGCTATCTAGCAAAGAAAAGCTGGGAGTAAGCCAGATAGAACACGAAGTGAGAGAGTAGTATGTCCTCTGTCCTTAGGGTCCTCAGAATGACACGCACCCCCCTCCCGACTTTTTGCAACCAAAGAAACTCTCAGAGGAAAAGCAACAAATGGTTAATAGACCATCCCGTTAAGAACTGTTATTTCTTGGAGACCTTTAGGCTGTAAATCAGTGTTCCTTTGGAGAAGGTGGAAACAATGTGACTGAAGTATAGGCACAATAACAAAGAGCATGTGAAAACAGACTGTGTGATCCGTGTGCCTGTCTCCAAAAAGCGGTACCCAGGACACTTAGTAAGAATTACTACTGGAACCCAATGAACAAAATACCCATAACTGTAACAAGGAGTCGGCATCTGCTGCTAACTTCCACTTGGCTTCTCTTATAAGCAGCATCAATGCTGGTTCAAAATCACTAATAAAACACTAAGTAAAAGGGGAATATGTCCACTGTCCTGGTTTGAGCTAAAACAGAACCAATTCTGTTCAGTGATTTTACTTTTCAGCCCAGTCTCTTCTAAGAGGCTGCACTTTCTGAAATTAGCAGTATGTTTTTGCAGACAGCATCTGCTGCTAGAAGTGATAATGCCTGATGTTTACAATTACTGCCAGGGATTGGTATGCAGAAAGGCTCTTGCTAATGCTTATTCCTAAGAGTGACCAGGGTCACTGCTAAATATTGTGTAACAAGTTGGTGGTTCTGGGAAGTAAAAGGGTCAAAGAAGTAAAGAGATCACACCTCTGGAGAGGAGTGTACAGGACAGGTGACCCAAACCCAACCAACAAAGTATTCCATTCAGTATATGTCATATTCAGTATAAAGCTGAGGAATCGTAGGGGTAAGGCCTCTTCTTCAATGGCTGATGTCCAAGGAGAACTCCGTCCAACCTTTTGCCTTTCATCCCAGATCCTGAGTTCCCGAATCCAGCTCCTACATCTGGTTCCCATCTGTTGCTGAGTCTGGGGCTTCCCTGGTGCTGCCTGCTCTGCAGCATCAGTGGTGACTGATTTTTTATATATAAAAGATTTTTTTATAAATTTCATTATTTTCCTTATTTCCTTATTAGTAATATTATTATTTTATTCCAGCTCTTTTAGTTTTCCAATCTGTAAGTCTCTCTGCTTTGTTCCCCCTTCTTTCCCATTTGGGGAGGGAGAGAGCATCTGTCATTCATTTAGTCACCGGCTGGCCCTAACGCTTTTTAGAGTTCATGATCACTGTCACTACAGTATTATCATCACTCTTCTAAGCAGCAGGAAGAGTTCTGATCCAGAGACAAGCTCTTCCAGTGAGTAACTTCTTGTAGGAAAACATGTTCATCTTGCAAGAGATGAATTCCTGGAGTTTTAAAGGCCAGCTGCATCATTCTGAGGGAGAAGAGGCAGGGGCAGAGCCCAGTATTGATAGTACCAATCCAGCAATCTGTTCACTGCATTTACCAGATTTTAGCACAGATCTGAAATAGTACTTTTTATATTCCACTCTACACATATATAGCCACACGCTTGCTGAGTTTGGTAGAACAAAAAGGTCTTTGCTTGTCAATGACCATTGGATTCATCAGTGTGAATGCACAGGTAGATTTGACTGAAAAATTTTTTTACTTTTTTTTTTTTTAAATCTCTGACAAGCATCCAAGGAAATCTGCAGAGCTGACTCAATGGATGTCAATACTAGAGGGTATTTTTGAAGCTGGCACTAATTGTAAAAAGAAAAAAAAAGATGCAAAACATGAAAGAGAAAAAAAAAAAACTTGCTGTATTAGAGCCAAGGATATTGAGGCCTGAAGAGATGGAGTATGCCTGTTCTTCGGTGTCACTTGCATTTCAAGATACAACACAGAGGCTATGTCAGGAATTCGTGACTCAATATGAAGCCAAGGAAATTCCTCAGTCCCCAGCCAGTAGTGTCTGGCTGTGCCAGACATGAACAGAAAAAGATACCTTTTTGGATATTTAGTGAGATGACCCAAGCCAGTTGTGGTATCTTCAGCTGCAAGAATCTAGCTCCAGCTCATAAAGCTTGTGAGCTTCAATTAAAAAACTTATTTCCATTAGGAAAGTAAAAGAACAGTGAGCTGCTTACTTGGCTATCCAAGTGAGTTTTGCTCTGAAAGAAGGCAACAGAGAGGAGTGTCAGACTGTAGTATAACCAGCAGTCAGAAAATGCATCTCAAAGCTCTTACAATGGTCTAGGCTCCTGTGTCACACCTAAGGTGTTCACTGATACTATTAGCACAATAAATTAGCATTACTTAAATTCTGCCTATACCCAAATGAGAGTTTTGCTTTATCTTAGGCTCAGGAGTAGGAAGGAGTTTCGAGGGCACATGGGATGCACACTTTGCTTGAGTAGAGGCAATGACATCAACCCTTACATGACATTTCCTGCATATTCTGTACTGAACATTTAATCACTACATTTGCAGTAGCCAAGGAAATATTTTCCTAGAGGCCAAGAGACCAACAGAAAGTTTCAACTTCAGCTGTTTATCATGCTGCTACTTCTCTTCTTCATCCTCTTTTCGGATCACTGGTGCCAAGCAGAAAGTAAAGTCAAGTTCTTTCCCCCACCAACAGGAATAAAGTCAGGTTTCTGGCGATGTGGTAGGGAGGTGGCTGCACAGGGTAAAGCATGCCAAGCAGGATTTTCTAACACTTCCCCCCTTATCTTCACCATAGCTCATAAAGTAACCAGCAGTTACTATGATATCCTTGCACATCACAACTCCCATGGCCCCAGCTTAATGCAAGCAGGTCACATCTCCTGCAAACTATGAAGTGCTAAAGCTGGAGGCAACTCCGGCCAGAGGCAGCGCCATATAACTATAAGCCCTGTTCCTGTAACTACCCAAACTGTAATTCTTATTATTCTGGAAAAGATTGCTCTCTGGTAGCAGGCATCGATTTTGTTCCATTGTGTACCAGTACAAAAATGATGCCAGCTAAGCAGCTAATCTATTTTTATACATTTAGGTCAATTATCCCATGAATTGACATATCTAGAGAACAGGATAAAATTTTTCTTTTCTGTTATTCCAAATTCAGCTCTGTGTCTTTCTATTTTAATTACAGTTATTGTATTGCTTGCTTATATTGTGAGTCAAGAATACGAAATAGGGAGAAGTGGTTATGCGGAACACATGCCAGATCC
This sequence comes from Apaloderma vittatum, assembly GCF_000703405.1. Taxonomy (NCBI): domain Eukaryota; kingdom Metazoa; phylum Chordata; class Aves; order Trogoniformes; family Trogonidae; genus Apaloderma; species Apaloderma vittatum. Next base: position 50,162 of record NW_009720085.1, on the reverse strand, counting down.
CAGGATGAAAAAGTGCACAGTGTTTTTTTTGATGGTTTTTTAACTTAGATAATTATCACACTGTTACATCTTCCTGGTCACAGATTATATGTTTCATGTAGTACCAGATATAGCAGACTGATGTAACCTGGCTATCCCCTATGGGACTGAATATTTAAAGAGAGCGCAAGAGCTGGTTCCAACACAAACAGTGTGAAAAGAAAGACTGGGCTGGTGCAATCACTGACAAGTACTGGAACAACTTAGCTCATGCTCAGATTTCAGGAATGCAATTAATTAATCACTACTAAGTACCCTAAAATCAAGTGAGCCATATCCCAGCTAATAGTCCACAATATAACGTTCACAGCACGTAAGTATCAGGCAATGAAGATGCTTATTGCAGTGCCAGAAATAATGTTTCCAGCAAAAAATTATATGGAAGATGAAGTAATTATATGGCATGGCAACAAGAAGAGCTGTACAGTTTACAGCTGAGCTGAAGATTTGTAAGACTATATTTCCAAAAAATACCTTCCAAAGCTGGAGACATATATGAACAATTAAAGATTAAGTGTATTTCTCTGTATCACAGAATTACAGAATGTTAGGAGTTGGAAGGGGCCTCGAAAGATCATCCCTCCAAATATCACTGAGGGATACACTTTGTCTAATATACACACTGTATATAATTACATTGTAATCAAGACAGCAGACAAAAATATACTAATGGAAAACGATGTCCTTTGGTTCTTATTCAGGAGAAAGCAGACTGTGAAACACTATTTGTAATACATGAAACAATCACAAAAGCCCTTCAAGATCACTGTTTTACAAGCTGCCTGTTCTCGTAGCTTTATAAAATGGAGAAATCAAAATCAGACTCACACGTAAGAGTGTATTTGGAAAAGCACCTTGAGTAAAGGAGTCCAAAGGCAAAGCCCACAGTGACTTCAGTGGAGGGCAAGAACTGGCCACTGTGGCACGAAATGAAAGATTGCATCAGCATTCTCCTCGCACACAGCAGTTTGCTCATATTTACACCACACTACAGGCTTCAAGTGTCTTTGAAAATCCATTTAAATTAACAACTCCATAGTTATCACTTGTGCAGACAGTAATGAACCTCAAGCGAACCTTGGGGCATATTCAAAACTGCTTAATTTTTGGAGCACCTTTGTAACTCTAAAGTAGATATTATAATGGCTATTGACTTGCTCAAACTTAGATTATTAGGCTAGATTTTCAGCTGGTTGAATGGGCACAGTTCCAATGACGTCCATTTACACCAAACAGCTCATCATTAATTCAAGGTCTTATTTGCTCCTTAATGAATACTTCCACTAGTCACCTTCCCAACGGCAGCTTTAAATGCTCAGACGTTACCTCCATGGTCAGAATCATCATACTCAAGAACTTAGTTATCAAAATAAAAATGCTTTTTCTCTCTTTCTATGAGGCATACTTAAGGTAAACTTTTTTAATCATTTACAAAACCAACTAAAACACCTCCTGTGACATAATTAACTAACTAGAATTATGCTTTCATACAGCATCATTTGCATATAAATATAAAATTTAACCACCCTAAGGGGACATTAAGGACAAAACAAAACACGAATGGAATTAAACAGCTAAACGGACAACACAGCCCTCCATAACAAGCATCTTTTATAGCTTTGTCTTTTTTCTTACTTACTGTTATTTCTGTCTGCACCCATCCATATATATATTGCATACATATATCCTGTTATTTTAAGATACTACATATATTTTAACATCTTTGTTTGGTCTTTTGAATTTTACTACGCTATCTCTGCACTTCTAAAACAAAGCAGGATACAAACATATCACTAAGTTTGTGCATCTTCATTTAACACATCACAGCTGTCAGAAACAATCAATTGAAAATACGTCAGTCTGTTCCTTCAACCACGCAACACTCACAATTTTTCAAAAGGATCTCAAAAACTCAAATTCTACAATTTTGCAACCAGATCTCACTTATTACTTCAGTGGAGCAGTTAACTGTCAAATACACAAAAGAGAACAATCACAATTTTTGATTACTGTTATCAGTATTAAGTAATTTAGTTTAAATACTTTAAAAAATATTTAGGAACTTGGTGAAGGTGAATTATCTCAATGAGAGTCTGAGGAACCTTAATGGTAGGCTCAGTAATTCTGCTGTGACACATGGGAGGTAAAAACCTTTTTCTACATAGCTGTTCCATGAGAAAACATCCTTCAAAGGGGCTACAACAAAACTCATGAGCCCAGTGAAACCAACAGGTATCCCCCAAGACTGGCAATCTGAGGTGTAGCCAAGTAACAACTGCATAACTCCAAATGAAAATACTCTATTAAAAATATTTTCTAGCATCTTTATTTCCTTTTATTCTGAGTACCTCTTCACATAAAATTTCAAATAACTACCTTGACTCAAATGTTTGTAATTTGGTTGTGTCAAAAAGCCACAATTAAGACACGGACATGAATATTATAAGAGCTACACAGAGTAAGAAATAGTTTTCACCATGGAAAGCTTATAATAATCCTGAGGAACAAAGTTTTGCCATTAGGTAAAACAAATTTTTCCTTAAGAGTTGAGCAGGTCACTTAAGATGCTTTTAATACCACCATGAAGTTCCTCATCAAATGTACCTTGGTGTGTCTTGCTAAAGGAAGTTACTACATACCTGGAATAAATTCCACTGACCATGTTGTGCTGAAAAGAGAGTTCTGCCGTGCTGGGTCCAGCAGCTTTGGAAATCAGCAATACGACCAAACCTCGCATCTGTAAATTATTTCGGCTATCATACACAAAACCACTGCAAAAAAGGAAACAAAAAAAAAAAGAGCATGTTTTCACAATCTATGTTCACTGGTCATACCAAAGTGAAAACAAAGACTCATCTCAGGCTGCCATCATTTCATCAAGTCTTTAATATTCACAATTGCATGGAAATAAACTGCAATTATTAATCATAATCTTCCGTCATCCGTTACCTGACACAATGACATAGTGGTATTGCAGAGAAACGCAAGTATTCGGGATTAAATCTTGTTTATTTCCAATGAGCAGCATATGTTCTGCATTTCATGCCAATGCATGAAAGGAGTATTTCACAATAATTCAATGTGATCTACTGTAACAGGAATGTAAGACCTTTCAGTTTGTTGTGTGAAGTACACAAAAGCCTCATACTTCAAGAGAAGAAAGGGAAGGAAGGAAAGGTACAGCCAGAATCTATAACCTGCGGAAAGAAAAGGGAACAGAGAGGTTTCAAGGAGACCGCGCAACACACACAACGCGTCTGTGTATTAGGAATAGGCTTTGAAGAAACCAACAAAAGACAAAAGTTAGAGACAAATGAAGTAGAGGTGGGCTGGTTTAAACAAAAGACCTATTTCAAATTTGGAGTCAGAAGTAAACTGCCCTCAAAAACGTATCTGTTGAAAGTAATTCTAAATTACCACTCTGCCACACCATTTCAAAAATTAACTTGTTTCAAAGCAAGCTTAGCTTTCCTTTTTGACTGCTATGTCCCCAGTTGTATTCTTCCTGCCCTTGTAAAGCCACTTTCTACTTCTTGTGTTCATCATTAAGGCTAAATAGGTAGAAAAAAAAGGATAATACATTCCAGATGTTATTAAGTTTGGAAAGTAATTTCCAGTAAATAAGAGCATATCTCTCTGATATCATCTAAATATTTGTTAAATAAATCATATGAAGAAGTACATCACAGATTACTAAGTACTTTGACTCATTTTATTCCAGAGTATAATTTTATCCCTAATCACTGAAAGAAATCAAAACAGAACAGTCTTTAAAACATCTGAATGAAAATATAAGATGTTGATCTTGGAAGTACATTTGAATAAAGAAAACAGTGATACAACCTCAAGTTTCATTTGGATTTATTTTCATTACATTTACACCATTTCACAGCACAAAAATATCTTCAGTATACTGGTTCATTTACAGAGACACATAAACATTTTTTTTTTAAAAAAAAAACAACATAATTCAAACAGCACCCTTCTGTGTGAAAGTTCCTGTGCTACTGAAAAAAAAAAAATAAAAATCTTGACTTCTTCAGTCTTTACAATCTTTCCTACAGCAATGGGGAAAAAGCCCAAATAAAAAAGGCTCTAGGATAAGAAGGAGAAGGTTTGCCCAGGTATCTGGTACTAGACAGCTCCTGGGCTTGACCTTCACACCCCTGCCTTAGTCCCGGGCTATAATACCTGCCCCTCCGGAGAAGCCCTGGGCTCACACTGTGCAGCTACAGCCTACAAATGCCACTAATGACTAATGTCAGAGGTGGCCAGTAGGGCTTTCTAACACAGCTCACAATGTTTTTATCTCTGCTGGGGTGTAATGAGCCAAACAAGGCCACGGCTTTTTCTTCTGTGCTTGTCTAATACCTCCATGTCCCACTGCTTCACCTACAGACAGGTGCACCCTCAGCAACACAGGCAGCCGTGGAGTTAGAGAAGGTATCAACTTCTGCTGAATTTCCAAAAGAGAGAGCAAGTGCCTACAGTTTCACACAGAAACGGAGCTTGGTTTAGAATCATAGAATTGTCAGGGTTGGAAAGGACCTTATAGATCATCTAGGTCCAACCCCCCTTCCATGGGCAGGGACATCCCCCACTAGATCAGGCTGCTCAGAGCCCCATCCAGCCTGGTCTTAAAAACTTCCAGGGATGGGGCTTCCACCACCTCCCTGGGCAACCTGTGCCAGTGTCTCACCACCCTCATGGGGAAGAACTTCTTCCTAATGTCCATTCTGAACTTATCCAGCTCTAGTTTTAATCCACTCCCTCTAGCTTTACCACTACCTGATATCCTATAAATAAGCTGAAGTTTTAAGAACCAACCTGATACCAAACGTTTACAGCCAAAGCTGAAATTTAGCCAAAAGCACTAGCCACCAATCTTAATCTGCAATAATGCAATAAAATGTTAATCTCTCTTAACAGAGCAGTAAAATGCAAAGAGCAATTAACACGCTACCTTACTAGCTATCTTACAATAAACCAATTAAAATGTTTCTGAAAATTAGAACACAGATAATCAGTATTTGAGCAGAAGACATTCAGCACAGATTTTAACACATGAGATTCAAACATAACTTCCTGAGGAGAAACCATCTCAAAGCGCCACCAGCTCCAACTTCTTCCATCATCTAAGAGCCTTTAAGAAAAATAAACAACGAAAATCAAAACAACAAAAAAACCTCAAATAACACAGCCCTGCCTGGCTAAAACAGTATTTTAAAAAAAAAAAAAAACACAAAAAAAAAAACAACAAAAGGAAGATACTACATAGCTTCCCAGAGCAGAAATGATTCCTGTCTTAGACCAGTCCCCTTGTACATCCCAACCACTCAAACTCAGCTTGCACAGCTTAGAATTCCTCCCAAGAGCATACGCTGTGGTCCTGCCATATGCACTTTTATTTTGTTTACCAGGTGCATGTAAGTGAGGGATTTTAAGGAGTAGGGGACAGCCGCTCGCCTTCAGCAGTCTCTAAATTTATAACATGCATACCTTTATTCTTACCAGGCACACAAATAAATAATTTTCTTACCATGTTCCAATATACAGTTTACAGAATGCAGCCAAGAAAGTCAAACACTCAAAACTCTATAGGTTTCCAAAGTCAGAGACACAGTGAACATTAAACTAGCCAGGGAAAAAAAATAAATACATATAATGAATAATATATAGTGTGTCTATATCCTGTACACAGAATTCATAATTGTTTGTGGTAGCGTAAGTATTTCTCTGGCTTGAACTTCAGTTGACCACATTACTCACAACCACATAAGTTACACAGATGATGCAACTAAATACAAATATATTTCCTCAACACTATTTACAACTCCATCATTTTTAAAGAAAAGTGGTTTTAGGGAAAATTGCCGTTTTCCACATATGTGTGCTCAGAAAATCAGAATGCCTTATTAAATGCAGGATCCCATGAGAAACAAATAACATTTTTTAAAAAAAAGAACCCCTTCCCAAAATACAGCAAATTATGGTGATATGATCAGAACACTTTGGTTTTTCATACCCAGCAGTCTACAGCTTGCCAAAGGACATTACAGAAGTAGAGAAGAAAGGTGTTCACCACAGGATTACAAAGCACTTTAAATAAGCCACTGTCTAGATAGACATCACTAGAATTGAGGCACTACAGTACTTTTACCTAATCCAGACTGGGCGAGGAACAGATGAAGAAAATTACTTGTGCTGAAAACACTTGAACAGTTTCATAGCAATAACAAGTGTTTAGAGCTGTTCGGGGGGCTTGCAACACCGCTAGCCACGAACATCTTGCATTCTTAGCAGGAAACTATTAATGAGAAGTTCAGCTGTGGGTGAGGGGGAAGAACATTAAAAAAAAAAAAATCAAATAGCGCAATAATTAGGAGCAGCATTTCTGTCATTTCTACACCCAATCATATGGCCGATATGTTGCATCTGGTTTGGATGTAATTTTAGACAGCATTTTCTATGAACTACCAAACCAGTAGTCCAAGTCTAATTCCACTCAAAACATGACTGAGGCTGTGTTACTGACATGTAACAGGCCCACACTACAGCAAACGGCATTAGACTTGAAACAAATAAAGCCCACGGTGATCATCCTTCAGACACTAGAGACTACTGCAGCTCCTTGACATGGCTTCAGGGGTCACATTCACATTCTGAATTCAGCTCCCGAGAGATATTCTTGCAAAAGTAACAGCTACACAAAAGTCTTGCAGATGGTGCAATTAGTCTTGATGGGTGTGTGGCAGGAGACACGTGCCTCTAGGGGGAAAAAAGTGAACTAAAAGCAGCTCAAGTGAAATTGTGCACACACACACACACAAAAAAAAAAGACGTATCAAGCTGAGACTCTTTTAGAAAACCTCTGCTGAACACCACACGTACATCCACAGGGTACCCAAAAAAGAAACATCAGCCAGATTTCGTTTGCTCTGTGTTACAGCCTGGGTATCCTGCAAGTTTCATACTTCATCTGCAGGGAACTGTGCAGCAAAGCAAGGTAAGTCAAACACTTCTACAACTCAGTTTTGCCAAACATTAAGAATTTTGAGGAGGAAAAAAAAACGAGGGGGGGAACAAAAAAAAAAATCAAAAAAACATTTATTCTAGCTATTCTCCATGTGACAGAAAAACCCATGTGAAAACCAGCAGATTCAGTTTTAAACACAGAACACACCGAAAAAAAATCATCTTGCAGCGCAGGGGAGAAGCCCCGAGCTCCAACACATGCGCAGTGTGACACCGTACAGGCACAAGAGACTCACACCACCCACTCAAGCAATGACACTGGCTAGTAGCTAATGTGCTGCAAATTACACCTCCTACTACCAGTCTTCTGCAGAGGATAAATCAAGCAAACATGAACATTTCACTTAATGCTTTGTGTATTTTCTCCACATGTGCAGCCATTTCGGTAGACTTGCAGTGAAAATATTCACCTCCAGTAACTGTCAGGTGTAACTCCATAAGTAATCTATACTTGCATTTAAAAAAAAGACTATTTATTGTAAGCAATTTTTTGACCAATCTTGTTCAAATACTACAAAGATTTTAGGTTATTTGTGACAAAATCAGCTAATTTCTTCCCACATTTTGTCATTGAATTAAACTCTTGAAATTAAACAACAGAGAGGAAATACAGCAAATACAACAGTTACTGTAAGCAAGACATGGACACGGGAAATTTCATGGCACCAAATCAGAGGTTTTTTTTAAAAAAAAAAAAAGCACAGGCAACTGTGAAATCAACTGACTCTGCAAGTGGGTGTAGGAGAAGAGTATACTTATGAGTAGCCATGCTAGTTCAAATTTAACCCCTAAGAATATGGAAAAAAATTCCAATTAAAACAGACACGATGGGGAATTTTGGAAGGCCCAGAAAGGAGCAGGTAAATGCTCTGCCAAATGTTTTTTAGCATTTCCAAAACGTTCCGCTCATGACCGAAGCAAACAAGCTGGAGAGTTTCCAGCCCTTCCACCAGTTACCCCAGTGGGAGCCTCCACCAGCACCCAACACACCGGGTGTTCGCTCTGGCCGCCCAACTGCTGCCAGGGGCCCAGGTGAACCCATCACTCTCCTCCTCTCATCTCCACTGGCGATTTTACTGTTCCTTTCCACACATTCTACGGAAGGTGTCCCACTGATAAGATCAATCATTTTGTTTCAGGTCGTACACGAGCTCTGTTTAGCTACAAGGGGAAGGAAAACAGAAGGAGGCACAGGGTGGTAATCGGCCATTCCTATACCTTCCCACTTTGGGTATCAAACGACAGGAGGGGAAAAAAAACCAACGAAAAACAAAAAACCAACACACCTGTTCACAGAGCTCTAATAAAAAGCAGCTGGGAAAGTCTGTAACACAACCAGAATCAATTATGTTGCTGAAAAAGATTTATAAGCCCAGGATATAGTCATTGAAACCACAGGCTAGTTTTAGGCTGAAACATAAACCATTCCAAGAGAGAAACCCTTCTATTCAAACTGGCAGTCCCAGATGTGACGACATAAACACAGTTTAAACCTGTAGCATCTCAGGAAAGTAACAACTATTTCCCTTAATATAAAAGAGTTATCAGGATGCACTCATGGATACAGGTGCAGGTACATTTGAAAAAAAAAGCACTACACTTTCAAAATTCATTATAACTGATAATTCTGTATCTGGTGCTAGAGGTAAGGCATGTGGCTATTCAGCAAGACTGCCAGCTTCATTATTAGAAATGCAAAAGTTTTACCAGCCTCAGGGCTTTTATCCAATTTTCTTTACTAATGACTTGTCAGAAGTAAATAAGAGAAAACTCCAACATATTCATTTTCTTAAAATGGTTGTTAAACTGCTGTATCTGAATCATAGGATTCGCCATGTGACCATATGATCACACTCAAGCATGCATACATTTAAATACTCAGAGCATTCATTTTTATATATTTCGTGCATGCCAGCAGCACTCTACAGTGACTTATTTTCACCTGCTACTCAAGTTTCAAGTACATATTAAATATCCTTCTGCACAACATATCTTCAAAACACATTAAAAACCCTGGTCTACTTCAATGTCCACAGCCAGATCTGCAGAGGGGGATCATCGTTGTCATGACACTTGTTTTGAGCATGGTTCAGCTCAGGGGAGAACACAAACTGACTTCAAATGGAGAGAACAGAAACTGAAAATGAGATTCAAATTAAATATCCAGCTGACAGAAAGCAACAGAAGGAGGGATGCTCTGAAACCCATGAACCACCCTGACCTAAAAACCCTCCAAAGGCTGCAAATGAGAATATGCAAGTTTCAGAAAATTATTCCTGGGCTTGGACAACTACACATCTCTTTGCATATGTAAAGTGTTGGGGTTAGGGGAATTTCTTTACCTGAAAAATAGGGTTATGACCAGAGTGGCACTCATTACCATTATATAACTGCCTAGTACTTAAACAGGTTTATCCAGTAAGAGTAAACCTATGTAATGGGTCAGGCCAGGCTTGAGGGAATTGACATTCCCATCCCACTTTTTTGGGAAGGCAGGTTACAAGGGAGGTATTTCTAACATAGCTCCTGCTCTCCCGTCCTCAGAGCAAATGATGGGTCTCAACTCATTAGCTCTGCGAAGCTCATCACAGAGAAACACAAGATTTCACGGACAAAAACAAAAAAAACACTCTGGTGTGTTCAAGAGGTGGCTTTAGGTTGCATGGTCAATGAAAATCTAAAAACAGCCTACTATGGACATGGAAAAACCCCGGCTATAAAAATAAAGGGTGGCTAGAATCAGATATTTATCTCAGAAGTACTGATTACTCAGAAAAAGATGTTTTTCTTTCTATCATTTTGTAAAAAAATAAATCTACCCTCTACCCATCAGATTCTATGACTGGTAGAGGCAGGGCAAAAAAGACCGCCTTAAAGATGACAGTAAAGACACCACACAGAAACACAGAAAACAAACCACTAAAATGTATTTTTAAACCAACTGCCAGACTCTGCTGTTTTTCCTGGTCAATGTTTGACTTGATCTTGGAATGTGATGTAGGTAGCAGGCAAGCTAATACCAAAAAACGCAGTTAGTGTCTGAGTGCAATTACTCTGACCAGCAGTAGCTTGCAGGTCTGGCACCCTTATTTTTCTAACCACAAATACTTAGACAGAAGCCTAATTTTTGTGTGTCTGATTTCTCCATCAATATTTACTTTATTTAAACTTCATGGGAGGTCTAGCACCCCACTGTCAACCAATATTAACACGCCTCCTGAAGCCCAAGACTATCTTTTTTGAAAGCAGGCTCTCTCAGGCACAGAATATTCTGCCAAGAGAAACCAAGACAAATATTTTGGAAGAGTTCTGTGAACGACAGAAATATGATTTGCTTCACAAGGCTAACAAATTCAGGCACCTTTGGAGGTCCGGCATCACTTCAGCGATATTGTAATAGTGAAGCCTGTCATAAAAAAAAAAAAAAGCGTCTTTTGCATTAAATAAACTCTACTAGGGAAATACAACAATGAAATAGGTCAAGTCCTGGCCATTACTGCACGCTGAAAATGCTCACAGTATGTTGTACACGTGGATGAAACATAAAAGGGCAAAAATGTTAGGCAATGTACTGTCAGTACAGAGTGATCTAAAAATTCTTTTAACCTTCTATCTCAACAATATTTCTACACAACAACTTAACTGATCTTCAGTGTTACTCAGATTAGTTCACTACAAATATTTATTCTTTAAAAACACTGAAGGCTCTTTACTAGTAGTGAAAAAGAGGTTCCAAATTCTGTGCTTCAATGCATTGGTCTCACTTAGAGTAGTAGCTTAAGCCAAATGCACATCAACAGTACAGTAAATACAAATCTTAATTTTAAATAGAAATTGTTTTAAGTGGTTGAAAAACCACCCAGCACCATTAGTTCAAACACAGCACCTCTACATTTGTCACCACCTACTACAGTTATGTGGTTATACACAGCAGATACCTTTTGTAAACTTGCAGGGAAAAAAAAAAAACAACACAAACACACCCTAAAATACAGCAGAGAATTAGGACAGAATGCAAGGCAGCAATATGTACATACAGAAGAAATACAAATGCTCCCAGACACTATGTCAAATGTATATAGTTCTAAATACTATACTCTCATGGCTTTGTAATAGTTTATTCCAAGTGAAAAAAAAATTAAAAATCAATTGTAAGCCAACAGTGGAGAACACAGACAAACCTATATCATAACTCTAACCAGTATTACCTTCATTTGATGTTTTTCTCGAGATTACTTACTCTAGAGAGTCTCTTTTTCTGTGAGACTCAGCTGGCTGACTGACAATTAAGATGAATCTGGGTTTTTATTCAGGTAAGAAGTATTTTCAATGTGTGCTCCACCCAAATTCCACAGTTTTCCCACTGCTGTGTCAGTATCATAATCATGCTTCTTTGGCTGAACAAGAATACCTCCTTTTACAAAGACGAACGTAACACCCAACAAGTATCAGTCCACTCTTCCTGGATCACTGCTAAGCATCAAATACGCTCATTAAGTTACCAGTGATGTGCTTTAAATTTATCAAGTCCCGAAAGAAGATGTAGTGAAAAAATACTGGAGGTATTTTACAGCGAAGCAACTGTTAGACAGGAAGCAAAAAAATCAACGGAAAACTTAAGAGTTTTTCTATTCTTCTTTCCTCAGAAGAAACAAGACTTTAGAAGGCTTAAGATTTTAAGCAAACACTTGTGGTTTTGGAAATGCTGGTTTCCATGGCAACTAGTAAGGTCTTCTTTATATAGCATTATAAACAGATGGTAAAGACCGGTCATGTTTGCCTCTTTGCCAACATATCAATTCAACTGCTGTACTACTCTATCTTGTGTATTACAGTTATTAAGTTTAACTTGGGTATTTGAGCAACAAAAATCTATAAATCAGACTTGCTTAACTAGTACATTTTTCTCTTCCATAAACACATGAAGATTCTCAACAGTGAAGTCACTGTAGTCTATATAGTCAGATTTCTTTGGCAAAGCTTTTCATAAATGTTTTCTCAGCACTTGCCATGAAGGGTACGTTATTACCACAAATATCAATCTGACAGGGATTAAAGTAATGAATTCAAACACGAAATAGAAATGTGACTATATTTACATGCACTAGTATTAAAGTGTACTTTAGAATTACATTTTTGTTGTATTATATTTGCAGTTATTCAGAGAAGATGTAGCAAACTGTAAACTCACCTTCATTATGTCATAAGAAGCAGAGGTTATTCTTGCAGGTGATTTGTAAAGTAATAATAGAAAAAACCTCTTTGCATTTTAATCTTGGAGTTGTAGCTATGGCACATCCTGTACAAGAGTTCTTGTTTCATAGATAGCTGGAAATATCAAGACAATCTGAATCGGTACAGCATTTGATCTGGTAACTCTCTGGAAAAGTCTGAAGCACTAACTACTACTCGTGCAAACTAACAGATTTTTGCCATTGCACCCAGTGTATTCCTCCAGTGTTTTAGTTGTTTGTTTCATGCCATAAATCAGAAAAAAAAAAAAAAAAAAAAAAAAAGAGGAAAGGCAGAAGCAGAACTCCCATCAGATCACTGACTATATGTCAAGAGCCCAAATTACATTATTTTAGGTCAAAATATCACCTGTATTCTAACCAGATTACAAATTACTTCATCAAGCTATTAAAAAAATCAATAATTCTGATCTGAAATCCATGCCATTTCAATCAGTGCCTGCACATAAAGCTCTCACAAAATAGTTCACCAAAAAAAAATAGAAAATTGGGGGGCCGGTTACAGTGGTTTGAGCGCGGTGATGGCAACAATGACCAACACCGAGGTTGCAGGTTCAATTCCCGCTCGGTTCCCATGTGTTGCCTGGTCTACTCGAGAGGTGGCGTCCCTGCCCATAACAGGGAGGTTGGCCTAGACGATCTCTAAGGTCCCTTCCAGCCTATGTCATTCTATGATTCTATGTCTCTGTGTTCTGAAATGAAAATTTGTGAAGTCTGGTGTTCTTTTCACTCAGCAGTAGCATCTCAAGGACAATGTAATACCAAAAAAAGTTGTCTTTTCTTTCAAACAAGAAAATTTCAACGAGACCAAGTGCAGGGTCCTACACTTTGGCCACAATAACCCCCTGCAGCGCTACCAACTGGGGGGGGAGCGGCTGGAGAGGCGACCCGCGGAGAGGGCACCGGGGAGGC
>NW_009720085.1:0-36522 GCF_000703405.1 Apaloderma vittatum | reverse complement strand
CATGGCCTGAAACTGCATCAGGGGAGGTATAGGTTGGATCTCAGGAAACATTTCCTCATGGAGAGGGTGCTCAGGCACTGGGATGCACTGCCCAGGGAAGGGGTGGAGTCACCGTCCCTGGAGGTGTGTAAGGAGAGGCTGGATGTGCTCTGGTCTAGCTGATGTGATGGTGTTGGGTCATGGGCTGAACTTGATAATTCTGTGATTCTGTAAACTCAAATACAAATTTCCAGGCCAACTACTATCCCACCTGCTACAAACATCGCAGCAGTTATTACTAATAAGCTTGAGATTCAAAAAAAAATCCTCAAAGCCCAAAGCTCTCAAAACCCATTCCACTTCATAAAACAACCAATAATGCATTTTAGAAAAGTGTGAACTACCGAAGATGTGAATACGTTTGGCAAAGACCAAGAGGATAACAGGCTTTCAGTATGCACAGAGAAGCCAGAAATGTGCTACTGTATGGATGCGTTAAGCAACAAGTTCATCGGACAGAAAATCACACACAAATTTTGTGTTGCTAGGTTTATATTTATCTGCTTGATACTAGGCAAAAGAGGTCCATTCTGCCAAAATCCCAACATTTTACAAGAGTGCTTAAACCCAACACTACTCAGTGTAAAATTCCTAGCTCAGTTTGGTTGCACAAGCCTGTTCAGAATTACACATTCAGAAGGCAAGAAGTCCCTGTTGTTGTTTGTGCCTTCAAGGATCAAGTCACTGTTGTGATCAACATTCCAGCAACCCCAATATCCTTTTGTCATTTTAGGATACTGTTCTTCACCTGTTGATTGAGCCAAATCCCACAATTTCCATGCTCCAGGTGATTCATGTCCAGCAATAACATAAATCCAGCGTTCATCTTTGTGTCTTACAGCAACTTGATCAGTATCAGGTAGGAGGAGGATGAGGTTCGGGAACATTTATTTAAACCACATGTGCACAAGTCAACATGATGCACCCACAAGTGCTGAAGAAACTACCTGATGTCATTGCCAGGTCATTCCATAATGTCTAAAAAGTCATGGTGATCAGGGGAGGTTCCCAAGGACTGGAATAAAGCAAGTGTCACTCCTACCGTCAAGAAGGGCAAAGAAAAAGCTGGGAAACTACAAAGAGAGCTGGAAGCACATAGGTAAAACCTTTAACTAGCACTCCAAATAAATGACACTTCAATTTAACAGAGTCCTTCTAAAAGGGGCGGCAAACCAAGTATTGTGTGAAGGAGCTGAATTTCAGTTTGGTGAGTATACAGTACATGACTAAATTGGGGAGGGGGTGGGGAGTAAAAGGCAAAAACATGTTTTGCATCATTCAAACGGATTCTAGGCTCCAGGTGTAACATAAGACACCGACCGCTTTGTTTACACAAGATTTAATGCAAAAAGATGGATCACGATTTCAAAACAAGGTACTGACACAAAAAAAGCTGCTGTACTAGTTATGTAGTTGTTCAGGAAAGGCATTGGTGGTACTGACCACCAAAATTTTTCCTAGACTGCTTGGTGCCGGAGTCTGGAGGGCAAAGTTAAGTAGTCTGTAGGAACTACTGGAGTCAAGAGACAAAAATGGCAAGAGGTGGCAATGCTGGAATGTGAAGCCGGAACCTCATTTCTCCCGACTGGGAGACCTTGACTGCACAGCAAACACGTGGAAAACAGCACTGCTAACAGAGGGGGGGAAAAAAGCCACTCCAGAGCTGCTAAAAAGGAGGGCACCTTATTAAAATGTCATTGTTGGAGCAGAAGCAAGAATGAAAAGAAAAAAGAAAAAAAGAAAAGAGAATGACATGTCAGACTTGTCAACTTGCTATAAAGAAGCACATGTACCACTTCAGGTGCCTGCAGTACAAGAAAACTGTTATTCACTGTACAAGTTAGGCAACCTTGGAAAAATTTCCAAGACACACATCATAATAGGAAAGGTAAAAATAGAGGAATCTTGTTCAGGCAATCTGAAAATAAAGATATTTCAAAGTCCGACAGCTAGGGAAAACTGAAGAGAACTCAAGGGGAAGCTGCCAGAAGCAAAATTACCTCAGAATTACGAGTCACAAGGAAGTTTAAGTTACTGATCTGACCCTGCCTCCAAGAGATAGAGAGGCAAATAAAAATGAAACGCCAGACTCGGACAAAGGAATACAGCACTGGTATTAAACTGCTGAGACAAAGTGGACTGAGAGTGAGGAGAGAAAAAACTTTGCCTGTGATATACAGGAAGATATTTAATAATTTTTTAATATGTAATTTACATGTAGGTTTTTATTATTAAGTAGATTATAAAGGTGTATCTGATATTCTATTCTAACCTGGCACACATCTTGCCACGTAGCTCACAATGCTAAAGGGTTTCCATTGACAGTAATTCAGGATTGGATTGGCATTTTCAGCAGTAGCTTAATCTTAGAATTTGTCTGAAAAATGTGAACACATTGCTATAGATGTCTAGCTTATTTTGAAGAATATCTATTTATTCTTTAAAGATCCAAACAAATGCTTCTGCTTAATAGTTTCATTCACATAAACTGCTGTTCAACACTGTGATAAAAATCCTTAAACTTTTATCCTAAATGAAGAAATTCTAATTTGTCTAGAACATCAACAAAATGCTGCTTACAGTCATACAGGGTAACATTATCCAAACCAAAAACACCCTACTGACAAAAGATGACAAATGCTTCTGAAAGTAATGCCATATTTATTTCAAATACTCTTTAGTTATACCAAAAGCAACTGTTATTATTGTCAATGTCAAAAGGAACCCATGTAAGTATGTAACTCACTGAGAACTATGACAACCCCCAGGCTTTTTATTCTCTTAAGTGTACTGACGTTTCAGAAAAAAAAGAATTTAAACAGATCAGCAAATATAATTATGAAAAAAACACAAATTATTTCCAGCATTTCATTATTTTATCTTTTAGTTTTTTGATTACATAAGCCAGCTCTGGAATGAAATACCATTTCAGGATTACCTCTAGCAATACACTCAAAAAAATAAAGCAAGACCTTAAGAAAAAAAAACAAACAAAAAACCAAAAAACCAAGAACAAACACTGGCTCAGACAAATCACCACCTTCTGAAAAAACAAAAATATTCCAGAAAAACCTGCAACAACTGTTGCACAGGAGTGGCAGTGCTACATCTCATTTGCAAAAAAAATTAAACAAAAATCAAACCTCAGATATAAGGAACTTTTCAAGCTTTCACCCCAAGTTTAGCAGCTTCTATGAAACAGTTTTTCTCAAATGACACTTTGTCAATATTAGCGGAGTGCTGACTTGCAGAAACAAGTTAACAAGTTACCTGTTAACACAGGTCTTCCCTCCACCGGTTCTCCAGCTGTTGCTTTAGCTATGCCTGACCTCACTTGGTCCACAGGATACGGTGAAAAAGAAAACACAAAACCCGAAATACACATTGCCTGATGTGCCGTGACTTGATTAATTACTACAACGCTGGTAACCACATTGGCTTATGACACACAACTACAAATGTTCCCTTAAGTAAACATGAATGAATCCGCGGAGAGTGCTACCCTCTCAGCACAGCAAGACAGCCTTGGAACTCTAGGAGATTTTAAAAATAGCTATTTTGTATTACTTGCACATAAAATCATTCAACTGATTCAGAAGCTTATGCTTAATAGGATGAATGAAATACTCTCCACGCAATTTCAGTCCAGGAAAAACAAAAAAAAGTTAAGATTGCATGCTCAGTTTATGACAAGTGTCAGCCTGTTCTACTCTTCTACTTGGCTACCTTTGGTCAAAACAATACCATGCAATCAAATAAAATTTTCTTACCATTACACTGCATGTTATGGTGCTGTTTATTATCTCTAACGTATAGATGTGTAATTATGAAGTTTCTTTTAGAAGACAAACATTAGGGCAAATACTTCAGCAGAAAATGCTTCCAAGAAACATCACTTAACATAACATATTTAAAAATAAAAAAAAACACCCAAATCCCAAGAGGTAGAACATGACAAAAGAGGTAAAGAACTTTCTTTGCACCCATAATGTCTTCCTTCTGAACGATAGAACTTAACTTTGGATCACAGTCGAAGTACTTGTAGCAAACTTGTTAATCTTTCACCAAAAATCCAATAGTCCAGTTAAATTTTTACTGCAATTTCCCGTCATGTTCGAGTATTACAAACTGTGTTCCCTATCATGCCAACGGTGGGATATATTTTAATACTTTGAAGAACCGTATGTGCTTTCCTTGGGATTTGTTAGCACGCGAAAAAACTAAAAAGGTTGTTCTCATAAGTGAGCCTAATTTGCACATACCAGCTCACAGCCAAGAAATATGTTTGTGTGCTACGACTTCCCCGCCCCCCATCCCACTAAACATTTTTTTTCTTCATTCCTCAAGTTAAGTGCACTTCATCTGTGATTTCAATTTGCCATTGAAAAAAGTGTATGTAAGATGAGATGTAAAATTACGGGATCTTAAAACGATGTAAATTTAAATGTCAAAATGTAAATGAAAAATGTACAGATATCTAAGAAGCATGTCACTGGAAGTATATATTAGAGCTTTAAAAAAAACCAAAAACAAACCCAACAGTACTACTACAATTATAAGACACAGCGTTCTCAACAATTTTCTTTACCTATCAACTTTGCTTTTGCAGCGTTCTCAACAATTTTCTTTACCTATCAACCTTGCATTTGACAGTTGGCAAATACTGCTTTTAGCATCGTTAGATGCCATTCCAAAAAAAATTCAGAGATTTCATTTTCTCTCTTCACCACAATACGAGCTAGCCAGCTAGAACATCAGAACCTTTTGGTGCCTCTCTGTTTGTGCTCAGATGTCTCCTTTCTGCCAGTGAGGCCAGCCATAGTGGATCCTGAGGTTTCTAAAATGAAATGCGATTTGAATTTTGTGGTGAAGTGTCAGTGATCAGAAGTAAAGAAAAGGCAGAAAATGATGAAATTGGATTCTCCCCTTAAAAACAGTATCTGTTTCTATGCTTTATTATATTTTGTTTACTGATTCCTCAGGAAAAAATAAAAATCATAAAGGTCTTCCGTCTCACAACAAATTTGTACCTAGACATGCAACCCTGCTGTGAGGAAACTGAAAACATTTTTTCCACTGAGAGAAAGTAGAAACTGCACAAAAGTCTCCAGACACAATGAAGAGTCTGATCTAGAGGCAAGACTAAATTCACAAAAAGCATCTGTATATGCATTTTTGCTCATCAATGCTGTTCCTTAACAGCAGAGCCCCAGGAGACCTGCTTAGACAATTGCAATACACTACCTCCTGTCACAAACATTATTTAGACTCTTAAGTTAAAAAAACCTCAAGCAAACAAAATAAAAAAGCAAAAAAGCAAAAAAAAGCAAAAAAGAAAGAAAAAAAAAGAAGGAAAAAAGGAAAAAAACCCCAGAACTTTGAAATCAGATACGAGTCAGAGTTCCTATGTCTTTCAGGTCTAGGAAGGAAACATAAAAGCAGGTGGGAAAAAAAAAAATAAAATCAAACGTGATTCTCCAGGTCCACACCGCGATTTGCATGCTTTCTGAAGACCCCTGTTCTCTTCTTAGAAATAGACTTCTGATAACTAGTGCTACAAAACAGAACGATAGGACCACAGTGACACTTCTCAATAAGCAGGATAACTCCTAACAATAGCACCTTTGGACAGAGCCTCAGTTCTGCCCATCTTGGACAAAGAATAAACTTCAAATTACTGACAGCCTGTAATCTCACAGAGAAGACTGTATGGTTTCGTTAACTTACACAGAGGAGAAATATAGAGAACGACATCCATAAGCAATAGTATTTCACACTCTCAGCCCCTGCAAAAATATATAGAAACAGCCATTCATGACAAGTTATTTCTCTTTACGTACTGAAACCATGGCTTTGAAAACACAGCAACTTCTGAGGGCACTTTAACACTACGGCAGGATCTAGAATGACGCAGGCTAACTAAATTTAATGACAACAGTAGTTACTAGTTATATTCACTAAGTAGAACTTGAGATCAAATCAAAGTTTGTAGTCTTAAAGCAATCAGATTCTTGTACTCTAGATTTAATGATTGAAAATGACAATTCAACTGTCAAGGGTGCATCTGAAAGTTATAGATAAGCTGGAAATCTTAAAATAAGAACTTGTAAATGTTAATAGACTGTATATAGAAAATGTCAATCCTGGTGCAAACGTTCAACAAGAAAAGTTTAATTAGCTTCCTTTATTGACCTTTTTAGAATTGACTCCATGGAGCCTATTTTGAAAAATGAATAAAAACAGTGTATTCAGTGTTCATATTAAGACAGAAATTTGGTGATCATGTCAGAGAGGACATTGCTAATACCATCTAGAGACCTGAATGACAAAGTCATGACTTAATGTAAATGCTTTTTCCAGGCAGTAAAAGGGAGGACAGACACACTAATTCTTGGTGTGTTTCATCTGCTAACTCCAATGTTAAATTTACTAGAATATACTGTCCTTGACCAGGGTTCCAGTGCACGTTCATGTATCAGGATAATCCTTCTTTCAAAGACTTCATATTAAGAGAAGCGCAGTATCCCTCTGGCTTAAACTTGTATTCGCAGGTTCTTACTACCACACGTGACAGTCATAAAATTGTTTGAATTGGAAGAGACCTTGAAAATCACCTGGTTCCAACCCCTCTGCCATGGGCAGGGACACCTCCCACCAGACCAGGCTGCTCAGAGCCCATCCAGCCTGGCCTTGGACACTGCCAGGGAGGGGGCATCCATAGTTTCTCTGGACAACCTGCTCCAATGCCTCACCACTCTTAGGTGAAAAACTTTTTCCTAATGCTTAATTTAAACCCACGTTCTTCTAGTTTAAAGCCACTACAGCCCTTGTCCTATCATACATACTGTTGTAAAAGAATTTTGCGGTACTGCTGTCCCAGTCTTAACAACCCCTATTATGCTTGCAGAAGAATCAAAATACAAAATTTTGAAAGATTTTTTTTGGTAAAATAATACAAGTGTCTAACATCATTTGGCTAAGATAACACTAAACAAGGAACATCTCAACTATTTTTGTCAGTCAACAATGCCACATCAAATTTACCAAACATATCTTCAAAATCCACAAAAATTAAGATTTAGGAATATGTAGCACTTCAATTTAGCTCTGAAAAGAGAAGTATTTGAGACAGTGCATCAAGTAAAAAATTCAAGTTAGCTGGTATAATTTGTAAGTAACACACATTCTGTAATTCCAGGTACATCCAAAGTTTTCAAAATGTCAGACTGACGATTTAGATCACTTAAAGCCAGTAATTTATAAAACCACACAAAGTCTTGTCTTTTCAAATAATTTCCCTTTTTCTTCATATAGAAATGACACAGTATTTTTATATCGACATAGATTGTGCTTGCTATATTCAAATATAATAGTGACCATAAACACTCAGAATGGAATTGTATTCTTGCATTATATTCTCTTATTAATACTGCTGTAATAAATACACGATGTGCTAATGCAAAAAGAACTTGGTCTCGGGACTTCAATTCTCTGAGTCGTGATCTTCCACCAATTTCCACCAACTTCCCCAGTTTTAGACTGTGCAATTTAAGTTCTTCTGACAGTCTCCTAGAATTCTCTCTCTTTTAGTGAAGTTTTTAATGTAACTTATCAGGTAAATAGAGATGGGAACAAATCCTCCCTCCCTAACCTTGTATTTCCTTCCAATTCTGCAAAGAGAGCAGCTGCACCAGGTAACTCTAACAGAGTGATGAAGCTTGCATGACTGTACTTGTTCACAGGCTTAATTTAACTAAAGGATAAAGTACCATTAATAAAAGAAAATGAGCTCTTATCTCCAGCATTGTGGACTTGGTTGTTCTAGTACACTCTCTTACTCTTGCGGATTTGATTTAATCTTAGTATTAACCTGCTGCAAAAAACAAAACCAAAAGCATCTGAGAGGGTTCCATGAGTACTCCAAGAATAAATACAAGACCAGAAACATGGTTTCAGCATTTCCTAAATGTTTAAGGTCCAGCCATGTATCTTACTGTTTACTCTTTTTTTTTTTTTTTAAACAGAAAAAAAATTCACACAGTTTTCTTGAAGGGCAAGATGGAGGGGCAGGATAATGTCTTTGTAAATGGTATGTAGTTAAGCACACAGAAACTCTAGTCAGATGTCTCCCAATACAATCTACACATAATAAGAATCAGAGCTAATGTAGCATCATATACAAAATGGAATGTATATGTCAGCTGTGTAATACAAGGTAGCATTGCCTCCAGTACCAAGAAAGTGTTGTTCTTGGGAATATGACTCAGTGTCTGATTTTTTTTTAATTATTATTACTGTTTTATTTTAGAAGTTAGAAATATTTTCCGTCACCACTATCCTCAATCCTGAAGAAAGGACACAATACAGTTCCAGGTTATCAACTCCTTAATCTAGGCTACAGAGACTTTTTGGAGGCCCTTGTAAAACACAACCGTGGCAATTTCTGTGGTGGGACAGAGCTCCAGGCTACTCCCTCACTGACCTTTCTCCAGTGCAGCCTGCAGCAGTGCTGCATCCCAAACTCCTCTTTTTCTGCCTGTACTGTGCTGCTATTAACCTTGCTTCTCCTCGCTGCAGCATTTAATGCTACACACGCTAAAGCTCCTCTCCTTGCTCTTAGAGCCCAAAGAAGGGGTACAAGGCTGGAACAAAAGCAAAGAGAAAGGATAGAGCTAGGCTGGTGGCTGTGCCACAGGTCCTGGCAACCACTGAAACTGCTCTTCTTGGGGCAGAGGTTACATGTAGGTGGATTAACATTCGACATCTCCAGAAAGAGCCCAGTCCTCCAGAAGCTGGGAATGGAGGAGCAGGAGGAGGTTGCTTGCTCAAGCAGCGCTGAAGAGGCAATCTTCCATCTCCATCTCAGAGAATGTGGACAAATTGCATTAAGACAATTAAGTTTACAGTCAAAATTATTCCATCAAGTATGTAGGGAAGTGAAAAAACCCACCATCTTGCATGCTGGTAAAGACTGAAAGGCAAAACCTGCATTCTTTTATTTTAGTAACCCTGGGATATAATTGACTAAGGACCATCACTACTTCTTTTACCTCTCACACTAAATCAATCACAAATTCTGTATTTGAGTACCTTTGGTCTCTGGCATCTGTTACATTTTAAGGTAAAACAGCTTGATAAAAGCTTTATTTTCCTTTTCCAATTAATACATCTTGCTGCCAACTGATTTCGAGGCAGGTTTTCTCCCTTGGCTATTAAGGTTAGTGAAAGATGATGGTTATTAATATTCTTTCAGTGGAAGGATCTTTCAGCAAAGGTTTTTGCTATTATCTAAGAAGAACAAAACTCCAAAATGTTCCTATACCTCCTTTGGAATTGAAGTCTCAGGAGACACAGAGCAAGAACACTTCAGCCAACAATATTTAGTTTCCGTTTTCACATCTCCAAGGAGTACGTTATTCTGGAAAAGCTCAGAAGCTATCCTTGGAGTGCCAGTGCAAGCAAATAACTGTTGTTAAGTCACTGTGCCAGGTTCTGCTGAAGAAAGAGGATTGGACTTGATGATCTCAGAGGTCTCTTCCAGCCTCAATAATTCTGTGGAGCCACCACAGTGCTGGGTCACTCACTCCTGTCACACCACCACCGCAAGCATGATATCTTTCACAAATCTGTGGACACATATAAGCATTACAGGCACTGGGCTCTCACGTGATTTCTTGGCCATTTAACTATTTTGAATGCCTCTAGAAACCTGCCCTCATTTAAACCCAAGGGTTATGAATATGCAACAATATTGGTTAATGTTACATGCTACTGCAGGTCAGTGATTAGCAGTCCCATTTCTGTGCAAAATAATTAAAATTTTAGAGACTGGGCAGCAGTTAAGTGTGTCCTCAAGCACTACTGATGACATGTGGGATGAGGTGATCTACTGCACTGTTCAAAGAGTGAGGAAAATAGATTTCTTCCAGCGGGAGACAAAGACATCCATTACCAGAGGGCACAGTTGATGCTCCCGGGCTTTCCTTGCTTTCCTCCTCAAGAGGCCTGAACCCTATTCGCAGACTCCATCATTCATCAAGGACTCTTACACTGCAACATATGCAGAAAGGATAAATTCAGTTAGGTGTAGGGACCCACACACCACAACCCTGAGCATAAGCAGGCATCAAAGGAAAAGCTAATAACTTACAAGGAAACAGAACAAATTGAAGGATGAAGTTTATTACCAATAGCTAGAGTGCAGCAATACAAAACATTTGCTGACTCAGGGAAAATGTTCAGCAAGCTGGCCCACAGCGTTATCTCAGTAACTTTCTCTCCATGTCAATACAGCAGTGGCAGGATCGGTTTTGACTTTTTCTTTCCCAGGGCTATCACATAAGCAAGATGTCATTCACAAGACGCTGCTTGGAGACCACTGCTACAGGTCTTGAAACTAATCATGTCAGCAACTATAGGCCAACATAACTTCAGAAAGCAATTTTAAGTAATTGCACTGTTCAGAAAGGGCCGCAGCTGTTCTGGAATAAAGCCTCCTCTATTCTGCAAGAGTCTACATCCTATTCTTGTGCTAGAGTTGCTCCAGTCAGTTTATGTGCATAGAAAAAATACCATTGCTAGGTAGGTTCCTACTTAAAAACCCACCAAAAATTCACCACCACCAAAACAAAAAGGATGACCAGAATCTGGCTCAAAATTATTACTGTACCAACGAATAGACTTACACTGGTTTTCCATCAGCCATAGGCCCTACAAAAGTGTGAAGAGATGCTGAAAATACTTTCAAGTAAAGCTGTTTCAGGTGAAAACAGAAGGCTGGTTTTCGAGTTAAAAGGGAAAAAACAACCCAAAACTGTAAGTGTACCGTAATTCAGACTTCATCCTTTTTTCTACAGTTTTACAGAAACATTTTTCTTTGGGGTAAAACTGGTCATTTTCCAGACCAAAACTATTTTGTCAAAGCAAGGTCAAGAAACAGGATAACATGGATGCTGGCCATAATCTTAACAAGAAAAGAAGGCTACTGTTTCTTCAAAAGAGAGCTAGAATGTTTTTCTGAATCTTTTCAGCAGCTCCCCAGGGATGCCGTACCTGCTGCACGCACGGCAAGAGTAGCATTAAATCATCCATATCACGTTATAAGAAGTCTCATATGCCCAGAGATACACAGCATTCTCTAACAAGTCATGGCAAACTTGCTAACGCAGTTGTGAAATCCAATTAATCCGTCAAGACTCTCTACCTCACCTCATTTTGCTAGGGCCACGTGAAAAGTTATGGCATAAATCTATTCCCATTTAGAGGCTGCTTATTTGATATATTTATTCCTAGCTACATAAACTAGACTGAAGCGGGAGATTTTGAACCACGCTCAAAATAAAGGCATAAACACACTGAGAACACCTGGCACATACCATCACTAGCTTAACTAAGTTATTTGTAAGTGTAGGGTTTTAAACTTCGCACGGTGATTTTTTTGATAACTTGTGAAACAGAATTTCATGCTGAGCTGTATGGCACCTTGCAGATTTAGAACGTAGCTGTATATTTCTCAGTTTCATGACCTTACACATTAATTGCAATGGAGGTAGCAAAATTCCTGGTTTTCAGCTACACTGGCACAAAAATGATCCTCAAAAATGTACATAAACCTCTGGAAGTGACTTGATAGCACAAGCTACAAATTTTTCAACTGGTACCTCAAGCTACAATGACCAAGATCTCACTGCAGATCACACCGCAAGGAAAACACCATTCAAAAAAAAAAAAGAAAAATAAAAAAGCGCTCCTACTAGCATTTTGAAAGAGAAAGTTCTGCTATTGCATTGCCACAATAGCTACCTCAGCATACAACTAACAGCTTACATTATTAACCCTATCTCGAGAACTTTCAGAGCAAAGTAACAAATTTATGAATTTACAAGGCACAGAAAAAACAAGCAACTCTTAAAATTGACTATTTCTTTGTTCTAAACTTTAAAACTGGAACACTGAATCCCCAAATTCAGTGGCTTCATTTAGAGTCAGTGAAGAAAACAGAGTTATGAAATGAAACCACTTTCACAACTTTTAATAAGAATTACACAAGTTCAAATAAATAAATCTGATGCTTGAGACACAGGTCGCCCAATACCACAAAGCCAAACGAAATTAAAACTTAAGAACTTCACTACAGTCACTTACATAAATGCTGCACATTTACATTTCAACTTCATTTTCTATAATAAAAAATAGGGAGGAGAGGGAAGTAACATTGTTGTTGATACAAAGCTACTGATCCCTTTTTATTCAGGATCAATCTTAATGCTGTTTGGACTGTAAGTTACTGAAGACTCTATAGCACAACACCCAGTAGATGGGTTCTGACCTTCAGTTAGGATTTATAGCAGGCGACTACCCACTGCTGTTACAACTGCTGGATTCTGCTTGTCCTCCTTTGTTTCACCCCCAAAACTCATTGCCTCTCCGCCAGTAGCTCAGGATGTAAACACAAAGGCAAGTCACTAAGAGTTAAAAGTTACTACGCAGCCAAGCTGTGATTCCTGTCCACTCTTAGCCTCAGGCAAATCCAAGATAATTAGACTCAGGTTAACCTGCAATGAGAAAAGGTCAAGCTATGTTACCTTATTTCGCATTTGCTTTGGGCTAGGTGAAGGCACATTATTCAGTGTTCACAGCCTATCTAAGGAACAGTAACCTGACCGCACATCATTTATAAACAATTTTGGTTTTAAGAGTCAATCACATGTGTTGAGAGAATGTTGTACAGTTACATCATGCTACCACTGGCAATCCAAAGGACAGATACTGAAAATTTAACTCATGGGTTTGCTTTTGTAGTTCCACAAAAAAAGAGTCACTATCACACTGCTAAATGTGTTAAAACCATGGAAGGAATTTACAAAATTTTCACTGTAAGGGCCACTGCAAGTCTGCCCAGCTCTTCTCATGCAGTATTTACATTTTTCTGTTTGTTAAATAGGATACAAAAATTACACCATTTTTCTAAGTGCAGATTACCATTTAAAGTGAGATATTCCTACAATGTTCACCCAAATGAACACTCAAATTAATTTCATGACAGCTTGGAAAGATCCAGTTACTTATAAAGAACAGGAATTTTTCCACAAAAGTATCCTTCGACTCTACCAGATTCAAATGTCCTCCTTATAAGAGTTTTAGTCTATATGGAACCATACACATCTTTGGAGTTCCCAAGATAAGCACAGTAGTCCATAACCAGGAAAATCTCCTCTGCTCTTGGTCAGAGCTTCTGGAATGTTGTTACAGAAACCTTTTGAACAATATGCAACTGTTGAACAGTGGAAGGTGTTGCAGGAAGAAGAGAAAATGAACACAAGCAGAGAATAAAAACAAGTGAGCAAAAGGAGTCTTAACAGATTTGATTCCTCCTCTCCAAAATTCACTTGACTTTCAATGGAAATTACCTCTTCTCTCAAAAATACAGCAAAACACCATCCCATTAGGCCACAAGTCTAAGGCAGAGGGTCTCCTGAAGGGTTCTAGAGAAGATTAGAGGAAATGGGAGTGCCTCAATTTACATATTAACTAGGAATCCGTATGGGGAAAGTTCCCTGTTCCCTGTGGCTTCATCAGGGCTTTTATTGACTCCTGGTCACAGAGAAGATATTCCACTTTTATCAGCTAGTGCTTCTTTCTTTAGCAGTGTGAAAGCTTTTGTCAGGAGATTAGCCCTAGCTAGAAAAGCAAATTCACTTTCAGGACTTTCACTACCACCAGGATTTCTGCAGCCATGAATCCAGTTAAAATAACAAAACCCAACGATAACCATTAAAAAAAAAAAGCGCACCTCAGCTAGTTAGTTCTTTCTTTAACAAGAAAAGACAAAGAGGGGAGAAGAGGCTCAAAGAAGCTAGGAGATGAATGAAACCAAAACCCTGAACCCAAAGTTTTCACAGTCCATTTCACTGCCATGAAAGGAATAATAATTGTTTTTTGTCAAATTATCTTAGGAAGGTAAAAGAGAAAAATATTCTACCTCCATCTATGCTCTTGCTTTTGAATAGCAGTATCTAAATGTTGTCTACTTGGGCTGTAAGGACATAAGCACCATAGCATGTGGAGTTATTTTACATGTTGCTTTATTTATTGCATTCCAAGCACCACACAGCACAAGTAATGATTATACATGTATAGCTAATTTATAAAACTAATTATTGGTCCTAATAACTTCTACAGTGACCCTCTGAATTTCTCATGTATAAAGGGCCATGGAAAGAAAAAAATTCACATAAACACTTTCACATAAATTTGGTGCCCTGCTCATCTAAAAGTTTCCAAGAGCTGTAAAAAACCTATCCTGAGAAGCATCTTCAGTTTTGCTCTTTGGTTTGCCCAGTAGGTTTGTACCTTAATAAGTGACATGATGTGACAGACATTAAGCATGATGTGCGAGGATTTATCTACGCCGTTCCCCCTCTGAGCAGGAACTCACTGTTGTGCTGCTGCAGGCTGCACTGAAAACCCTCCCCACCACGTCATTGTGAAGGATTAATCACGTCAATAAAATGTCTTTTGTGCTAATGCTAACCTTGCTTTTCGGTGTGCATGCATTCATAGGCAAACTCTTTCTGAAGAAGATAATGCAAATCAGAGGAGAACTTCGGCCAAAAGTACATATGTTTTCATTACAAGAACTTGCCTAATGGAATTATTCCCTTCTCAAGCCCTTGGAAAGAGAGACCTTATATACATATATGGTATGAGCAGACCCTTGCCTTTTCAGTGCCCAGTCGCAACCTTATTTGTTCATTTAGCACCAGCACCATTTCTACACATCCTTGCTTCCTCATAATGTCTGTTCCACATCAGAAGGTCGCTTTCATAGTTTATTTTTCATCAAAATGGACAGAATAACAAGGCATAGCATTCCTAGAACTCAGGCCCAGGAATCTACTTGTTTAATGTGAATCTTCACAAAGACTGTGCATTTACAATACAGTTAAGTTTCTCTATTTGTTTACTTTCCCTCAATGGCTTGTAAGAGCAATAATTCACTTCAGAACTTTAGTTATGGTACAGTCCCTGCAAAGAACTGATTCAAGAAACTGCAAACTTCTTACAGTTCTGAAACATAACGTCAGGTTAACTAGGCCAGAGAGGCACAGTCTTTCAATCACATGCACCCCTAGTTCTACTACAACTTTTCTTTTTTTTCAAAACAAGCAAAAGCCTACTCACAAAGTAAGGCCTTTGCCTCTTCCTGTCCCTTGTCCTGCCAGAGGGCTTCTTTCTTGCTTTCAGAAGATCATCAGACCTGCCTCATCAGCAAAGATACTTTTTCAATGCTAAAGCCACTTTACTAATCCAGCTTCTGTTGTGCAAGCCTTGGCGTCCCTTCTGCGGTAGTGCACGTAGCCAGGGAAAAAATCTGCTCTCCTGTAAGTAAGAGAATCTCTCGATTCAGGTTTTCAGGAGACAAAAAAGTACAGGACCAATGCTGTATGCCTGACTTACCATCATGTATGTCTGATCTCTACTTCTGCAGCAACGAAGTCCTCAATGGATGTCTGATATCACTGAATCCACTTTCCTGATCCAAAGACTCCTTCAAATAAAGAAACTACCGAACTTAAGCTAAAACAGTGCGAATCCCTAAAGTAGCGATGCCTGCAGACCTTAAACAGTCAGCACGCATCACTAATCACGCTCCTGCACAGCTCCTCAAAAAGACAACCACAGAACTTCAGTAGCATAGCATGAGATGCCACAGATTGTGCCTTCTGAAGCATTCGTTTCCCTATGCTCATTATAAAGCCTGACCACAGAAACAAGCTCAGACGTAGACACTGACATAGTAAAAATTAACTCCTGATAGACATAAACACACAGGCTGAATTTTTTGTCACGTGTCCAAGGTATTAAAAAAAATTTATATACTTAACTTTCCGTGTACAACATTCACCTGTAAGAAAACTGCCCAATGCAGGCTGAAGAGGCTCTTAGCCCCAAAAGGTCCTACCTCACCTGCACCTACCTAGTGTGAAAGACCAGTCCTGGAGAGTGCTCTGCTCCATCTGATTTTTCACCCTGAAGTGCTCCACTAGAGCAGAAAGCACAGCAAGCAGCCACAGCGTTGCCTTTGCAGCTTCCTGAAAAGATTTTTATGCATGCTGAACCCCCATGAGCAAGCACTCTGAAGATGAAGGATCAACACCTTAACTTGCCGTTCCACAGAAAGTCAACACAGAAATGAAGATCAGACTCAACTTGTGGCAGCCAGCACTGCCGAGGTGACACACACAGCGAGCCCCTGAACCAGCTGGAGCTTCTGAGGAGCTGCAGGCTTCGTGCCCAGGAGTATCTCATTACAATAGTCAGGAGGAAAGTGATGAATAGGTGAGTAATTGAGGTCAGGCAAGCTTCTGACAAGGGAGAGTCTCCCCGTCAGCGAGAGGCAAGAGAAAACATTCTCTGCGAATGCTAAGCTCCTGCAGAGCAGATGGGAGCATGTGCTGGAGCCACATGCCAAACAGCAGGTACGTACTCTTAAGCAACGGCAAGTTTGTAGGGCTTAACAATTTTCCAGATACCATCACCGTTATCACCTCCATCTTACCCACACTTCATTTCAGTTTACAAGCCCCCTCTCCCAAAACCACAGCTTTGATTCTTCTTGCTTTTTCTTTATCTCCTTTCACGTTTACATTATTTGCCTGCTGCTGGCACGTGCATCTAACACTCAGCCTACCTAGTGGCCTGTGGGGAAAATAATTCTTTTCTAATACCACAAAAAATCAGATGTAGCAAGGGAACTTCAGATTTACTTCAGTACTTCTGATAGGAACCTTTACCTAAACACCAATGGAAGGAATGTCAGGGAAATTTTTAAGGTCCATTACTCCTCTCTGGGGAGACAGCTTTCAAAAAGGAAGCAAAGCCAAAAGGCCAGTCATGCCAAAAATGGCTCAAAGTGGATACAGTATTTTAAAGAACAGATATTTCTTTCATAAGTCAAGTGAGAATGCTTGGTTAAACCACCTGCTACTGCAGAAGCAGAAGACAAAATGAGCAGAGAAACCTCATGATGCAGCGCATTCTGTACCAAAAAAACCCTAATGCAGCCCACAAGCTGAAAATAAATTGACATACACATTGTTATGAAGCTCAGAGTGACAAAGAAATTGCGTTTCATCAGGTCTTGTTGGAGGTGACACCTTCTCGTTTCCTTATTAGACACTGCAAACTGTCAACCAAACTCCTGTTCCCCAACCGTCCCGACCTGTTCCAGCGGTGATCCTGCAGGTGGCGCTAAGGGCTAAGAAGTTTCTTTCATATTTTTCTTGTCGGAGGCCTTTTACGCTTCATGCTTCATTCATTTCATGTTCACTGAATTGTACCAGAGAACTGTAGGCATCTTGATTATTTAAAATCTATAAAGTGTACCCTGCTGCACCTATCAGATCTCTAGAAATTTCAGGAAAAAACACCACAACTTTATTCATCAAATATAAGACGTTTGTAATACATAATATAAAATAATGGATGGCTAACACCATTCATTTAAACATTCTACAGAGGAAATGGAAGCTATTACCTACATGCAAGGTTGAATAACAACTAAAATTCACACAGCAGGCAAAAACGCTACTTTAAATTTAGGATAGTATGTTGCTCCTTTGAGATACCCAGAAGCTGAATTCATTCAAACTTCATCTTCCATGTCTTTTATGAAGCTATTTCTATAGAATTTAAAATTCACTGTTCCCGTAATCATCTGCGACTCGATTATCTCACAGGATGTAGTAGACTTATCTGAATTGGAAAGATGCTTTTCTTGTTCAGTGCACTTTTTTTTAGCTAGACAGATGGTACAACAGTTCAGAGCAGAGAGTTAAGTATCTGACAAACAGCTGGAAGATTTTAAGCATCCCACTTACCCTGTCTGGGAGGGTAGCCATTCTCAGCTTACCTGAGATTCTTCAGACAAGGTATTTCAAAAAAGAGCATTGAAATGCATTTAGGTCCTCAGGCAACTTAAATTTCAGAAAACACGTAGAGATGACTGGGCATAACTTTGGCTATCGTTAAGAAGAGCATAAATGTGTAATCTTCTCTTTTTATGGATGAGACAAAACTAGTTAAAATATTGAAGGCCTGTTTGACACCTACGACCTCACAAGGCTAGACAGCCTGTGAAAGACCAGCACACCCTTTCCTACCCTGAGCTCTTCTGTATTAACACGAAATTAGCATGAAATAGAGAATGATCGCTCCTGCCAGACACATACCAGGCATGTCAACAATTGTGCTCCTCTACCAATTCAATCCTGAACTGACAGGGTAAACAGAGAAAATCTAGACACATGCCTGAAATCATGGCTTGATACTACTCTTTGCTGCTCTTTTGCAGAGCTACATTAATAAATGAAACCAATCTGTGGTAACAGCAACAGCAAAACAGGACAACTACAATGTTGCAAGGCCACTCACCCGTGCTTTGGAACAAAGGAGAGAAACCAAGAAATGTTAAAGCTTTTTATATTTCAGCTAAACGAGAACTAGAGAAATGACATGAGGTGCCACAGAGTTGAGAGGCTTAGATGCTACATTAGAGGCTGGAACATCGACCATGTTCTTACCAATGGCCGAGAGAGAATCACAGAATGTTCGGGGTTGGAAGGGACCTCTAGAGATCATCTAGTCCCAACCCCCTGCCAGAGCAGGATCCCCTAGGGCAGCCACACAGAAGTGCGTCCAGACACGTTCTGAAAGCCTCTAGGGAAGGAGACTCCACAACCTCCCTGGGCAGCCTGTGCCAGTGCTCTGTCACCCTCACAGTGAAAAAGTTTCTCCTCATGTTGAGGAGGAACTTCCTATGTTCTAACTTAAACCCATTATTCCTTGTTCTAAGGCTGGGCACCACTGAGATTGTCTCCTTCCCCTTGACACACACCCCTCAGATATTTGTATACGTTAATAAGGTCCCCTCTCAGCTGTTTCTTTTCAAGGCTAAACAGCCCCAGTTCTCTCAGTCTCTCTTCCTAGGAGAGATGTTCAAGTCCCTTGATCATCCTCGTAGCTCTCCGTTGGACTCTCTCCAGTAGGTCCCTGTCTCTCCTGAATCGGGGAGCCCAAAACTGGACACAGTATTCCAGGTGTGGTCTCACCAGGGCAGAGTAGAGGGGGAGAAGAACCTCCCTAGCCCTGCTGGACACACTTTGCTTAATGCACCCCAGGATCCGATTGGCCTTCTTGGCCACAAGGGCATAAGCAGTAACTTCATCACCCCAAAGCAGCCTCACTAAGGAACTTAAACATCATGTATTGAGAGCACACATTAAACCACCTCCATCAGTGAATCAGATCAGCCCAAGAGAAAATGAAACTCGTTTTTTTTCCTGGATTAACAAATTGCAACAGTTCACAGGAAGGCCAGACCGGCATAACACCAACATGTGGGAGGGGTAGACCTGCCCAGACAAGAACAGGGAAGAGAAGAGCACCAGCTCTCTCTTCCAGCAGCAACAGCCACCACAGCAACTCATCTGCCTGGGAAACCACAAACCAAAGACCTCTCTGGCCAACTCTGCTCCTTCCACTCAACACAATGAGCCTTAAGACACTTCTTAAAACTACCCGACCGCATCACTTAGCCGCCAGCCAAAACAAAGATTTCTTGCATGCTTTCTGAACTACGCAATATACACAGAAAGAAGATTTTCAGTCAATAAAATGGCTTACCTGCAAGTTTCCCCTGAATAATTAAAAGCTTGAGAATTTAGAAGCTCATAAAAGTATTAGTCATTCTCTTGTAGGAAGGAAAAAAAAGAATATCTTTGGACTACCTTAAAAAATTTTCTTCCCTAAGAGGCAAATAAACTCTAATAAAAATAATATGGCAGTAATAATCTTATCTTCTGTATAAGATACATTTATTAAGAAGATTATACTAATTCTATATAGAAAAAATGTTCCTGATGCTAAATTGGGAAAAGAAAAAAAAAAGAATATATAGTTTCATTTATTTCTGAACTCTAGTAACTAGTAACTATATGAGTTTATAATTTCTGACACAGTAGTCTGATACAAACCTCATTTCCCACAATATGCCTCAATTTCACTACAGCTTTCATTGCCCTCCAGGAAAAGGAGATTCACATTTCTTAAGGATTTTCTAACTTTCTCCCATTTTGCAACAGATTTTTTTCTTCTGTCAAGCTCTTCTGAACCAGAATAAAACGACTAAGGCAACAGGAGTAAAACTTTTCAGAGACCACGACACCTGAGAACTTCCCTTGCCAAAGGAAAATCTTTGCCGTTTTAATAACACCTCTATTCCAGAGATTCAAATCGCGCGACCTGCTACAAGAGTCAGTACAAGATTTCAGATGCATTATTAAATCCCTCAGCAAACCACAAAACTAAAATTTAAGTTACTTCACTACAAAATAGAAAACTCTTAAGTCCCAGCAGAACAGGAAGCACTGTTCCTCCATTCAAATACGTCTGCAATAAGCTGACGCTTGGTCATTTGCACACTCGGACATCATCATCACTTCCATATTGCATCCAAGTTTTAATTAGCAGAAGTTCTCCTTCCCTTCTAGTATGTTATTCACATACCTCTTCAGTTTCTCTGTATCATACGTTCTCTGAAGATTAGTATGAAAAATGCTAAGCATTTCCAATTGTACTTGACAGGTATACACTGATGCTGAAAAAAGGCTGTCAGAGCCTGTATGCACACCACAGACGCGCACTGCAAGACAAATAAAGCTCACGAACTGCTG
This sequence comes from Apaloderma vittatum, assembly GCF_000703405.1. Taxonomy (NCBI): domain Eukaryota; kingdom Metazoa; phylum Chordata; class Aves; order Trogoniformes; family Trogonidae; genus Apaloderma; species Apaloderma vittatum. The sequence continues at coordinate 15,748 of NW_009720085.1, read as the reverse complement.
CCCAGGAAGGGGAGCTTCTAGTCCACCAAACTACATCTTTCTGCTATTTTCAATTCAAACCCATGAAAAGAGCGTACACGGTGGTACTTAGCTTTTACAAACCCTACGCAGCCAAAAACCTCTTGAAACCATGGGAACACTGGATGCAAACTGGAATCGTTTCAAACGTTTCTCTTACAACATCACTGCGACCAGCCCCCGGTGCACACGCGCTCCGCCCGACTCCTCTTTAATCTGACTTCTGCAACGTACTCCTCTTACTTCTCCTTCTTGAAATCTGGGGGTTTCTTGGCTTTCTTGACTCCTTCCTCTCTCACTAGCTGTTTCTCTAATAATTTACTGGTAACACTCCTATTCCCCATTTGCTAGGAATTCTGTCAGGACCCTTATCCTCTGCTTTAGGAGCTACCTTGCCCCTGGCTTGGTCCAAACTACCTGGCACTCTTCCTGCCATTACCAAGCCATTAACTGAACTTTATTTTCACCAAAAATGAGCTCCAAACTTCCTTCCCAGAAGCCCTTATGCTTCTTTTCTTATTCTGTTCAAAATCTTTCGGCTGTTAATTGAATGCAGTACAATTACTAGCAAATTAAGGGATAAATGTGACTTAAAAAAAAATCAACACAAGAAAACCAACCACAAACCAGTGAAACCCAGCTCCTTTTCAGCACTTTATCAGCAAACAGAAGTCTGCATCTAGTGCATTCAGACTACTTGCCTAAGGCAAGCAAGACCTCTGCATGGTATGTCATCATTATTTTGTGCTTTAAAAATCATCAGTAGGACACACATCCTTAAAATAGCATGGAATTTTATTACCTGGAGATTACTTTCTGCCTCAGTCTAAAAATGTGCTAGGACCCCTTGAGCATGAAACAAATAAACCAGGTTGGATGTAACTTTTCCTTTTTTTTTTTAGTATCACAGAATGCCAATAAAAAGGTCTCATTTACTTGGCACCATGAATTTCAACATTTGCTGTAAATAATGTTTTTGCTATTTGACATCCCAAACTGTTACTGTATTTCAATATTAATAGCTTAAAAGTTATATTGAATTTGTAACAGCCAAAGCAATTATCATTTGTAATGACAAAAGTTAAGCATTTTCCAAGCTAACTGCAAGTAGTGTTTGAAAGGAGGCCTTCACAGTAAAAATTAAAAATACAAAACCAAAACCGAACAAACAAAAAAAACAAAAATGAAACCAAAAAACCCCAAACCCATACACAACAAAACTGAAGTGTATCAGCTGTACAAAATCATGATCAAGTTTCAAGCACTTTCTTCCTAGGGTACCCTACTACACTAAAAAAATCCAACCCTTCACAAAATACCATGACCTGCATTTACGTTTTTCCTGAACTTTTCTGTCAATATTCCAGCTCTTGCATCCTGGTAAGCAGCGGCACCAGGCTAGGGCACTTTTTTTGTGGGTTTTTTTTTCCCTCCTCAAGAGGGATCCTTGAAGGAGAACATAGGCGCGTGTTCTGACCTCAAGGTATCTGGGGCAGCACGCTCCTGCCAAGGTTCTGAGCCCATATCCCTAAAAGGTGCACGTTGAGCTGCCACAATTTCCCCAGAAAAAAAAAAGACTTGCTGACAGTTCCACAGGCAGAATGGAGAACCCAGTTGGGGCCTCATATATGAGAGGCCAGCACTTTAACCAATTCATCTAACTTAGCAACCTATCCTTAAGAGTTACCAAAAAAATAAAATATTTGAGAAAATTTTAATTACAGGACAAACACTTTGCCCTTTACCATTGGTTGTATGCACTGAAATACGGTACTCTGGAAGATTAAGAAACCAAAAATATTACAATTTTTTAAAAGCATGAAGGGCGGGGGATTTTAAAAATAACTGTTTTAGTGACATTTCTCCCATAAGTTACTGTAAGAATGTTCTCACAAAAAAAGTCTTTGCTTAAGGCAATTTCCCCTCCCCTTTGATTCTGCTCTTCAACTAGCCCCCAAGAAAATTCTTTGAAGCAATTAACACAATTAAAGGCACAATGATGAAAGCTAACTTTAAAAAAAAAAGTTTAATGACTGCAGTCTTTACCCTACTTTATTTTAATAATGCATCTTTTATCATAACTTAAGATGCTACAAAATACATTGCAGCTTGGCTGTAATAGACACACAAGGGAAAACAGAATTTAGTTTTGCTGTTCCCTCTCTTTCATAAATTGGTCTCAGGCTCAGTTTAAACACATGCCAAATATGACCTAAATGCATCACTTTTTCAACAAGTAATCATACTTGAGAAGAGGAAAATAAGCATCACTTCAGTCCCCACAGTCCATAAGCAATTGATAAGGTCACATTTCTATAATCGTGTATAGTCATATACATACACCAGAAATAGCTTAAGCAAGCGGAGTAACTACTGAAATCAGGATATGAAATTAACACCAATAAACCTGTTTCTGTATTTCACCCACTGTCTACAAAAATTTCATATGCTGTTATCAGTGCCTCATTTAGTTTTCCATTAAATTTCTGCAGTCCTCAACAACTGCACAAAGCAATACATTTCAATGGGTCCTAATCTTTCTCTTGCACAGCTGACAGGAAAATATGTTTCTGGTGATATCTTCTAATTGTCCAAGTTGTTCCCTGAAATGCTGGACACAGACCAGAAATCAAACGCAAAACAACAGTTTAGTTCAACAGAGCAGCATACAACAGCCCATTAGAGAATTATGCAGCAAATATTACCCTTCTCTACTGCTAACATCATAAAAGCTCCTCAGGGAAGAGATTAACTCACCTGTAACTTAATTTAAAATTGAAACATTTAAAGCCCCAAGTAATTAATTAAAATAATCTAGATCTCTCACGAAAGAATAATTCATCATTCACAGGGGAGCAAGAATTTAAAGTTATGCCCATCAACAAATGATGACATTTTGGAGATAATCTAATGCAAAATTCCATTTTTAAATAAAATTACATCAGGTATGGACACACAATAGGCTACGCACAGGTACAGTCCCGCCTAACCAACCTGCGCGTTTCCGCCTCTTGCACCTCAGACGTAAAAATAAAAAAATAAAAAAAAATATTCAATGCTTTGTAAACTCATAAAAATTATAAATAGGGAATTTAGAGCTAAAAGAGAGTTAGCGCTCTCTTTCTTCCTCTCTTTTCTTAGAGTTACATCAGCTCTGAAAGGTTTATTTAGCACTCGAAGGAGAGAATTCCCCATTCTTGATTCAGATGTGCAAAAACATCTCTGAATTACTCATAAGGAGTCAAACGTCAAACATATATAAGGTTTGACCATCTGTTGCCTTTAACAATACATGTTTGAAAGCAGAAAATAAAACTTGCACATCATCACTTCTCAAAGTGGCCTTTTTTCCTAGTTGGTTGGGGTTTTAAAATGTGAAGTATACAACTACACTCGGTAATTATTAACACAATTCACAGGTTTCATATGTTTGCATTACATTCTATAGCACAGCAATGTTAATTTCATGTGGATTCATAGTATTAATATGTCTTCATTCGTTTTCAAGGTATTTTCTTGCTTCCCAAATAATCACATTCATAAGCAGAGCTTATATTTGTTTGTCTCCAGATTTAACACATGGAGTATAAATCTTTAAAGCACGAAGATATGATTTTATACAATATAAAGATTTTTGCTTTCAAATTACTGTGAAAAACAGACTGAGAAATGTTTTGTGAGGTCTAGTGACAGTAGTTGGTAAGCATTTAAGTCATCTACGAGCTTGAATAGGTTTTCTTCACATTTGCAGGACGACGCTTCTTCCCCTTAATAACGTTCACTCTTACGATTCCTTGCCTACCACTCCATTTATCACAGCCAGAGAAAATCAGGACAAAGGCTTAAATGGCAGATTTCCTAAGGCATACTGGTATGTACATGCTTCCCAAACTGCTCAGTAAATAAGACTTGTTTACACCGAGCTTCACCACATGAGAACATGGAAATAGCTTTCAATATTTAATACCTACACGCGCAGCAAGGTAATCTGAAGCAGTGGTACCACCCAGGGACAATATATTAATCCAGACTTGATATTTCTAGCAATCACAACAGAAGAGGAAAGAGAAGGGAACAATTCTAGCTGTGAAGAACCTCAACTTCTGTTTGCAATGCACGCTTAATTTTCTTGTCAGGTATCTGAAAAAGTTATTTTTTGATAAATTAACTATTAGTAAGATGGTGTATCTGAAAGAACACTGTGGACTGAGGATGAGACCTGTCAAAATTAGAAATCAAAGTCCTTGAAAACATTCAGAGGAGCTAACTGCACCTGTTGATCTTGCAAAGAGGAACATCTGTGCAAGTAGAGCAAGATATAACCCATCCCATTTTTTGGTTCCGTGCTCTGAATCTGGCATGGAGCTGCCAACCACTGACATTCACACAGTTATTAGACATCCACCGTGACTGCAAGCTGATTCCTTACAGTAAATGTCCATAGCTGTGGCTGGCACTTGGGTGGAGAAGACATCGAGAGCGAGCCTGGCTCACTCCCCAGGCTGCTCCTCCCAGATCAAAGCCTGGTGAAAGTGCACCCGCTGCAGATCTCACTGCTGCTCTGGGAAGAGCCAAAACTCCACCCCGCAAGCTGGCATCTGACAAGAACGTTATGCTCAAGTCAATTAAAAAAAAAACCCAAACCATATCTCTCAAAGTTTCATTCATAACATTTTGCTACTAAAGCTTAAATCATTTTCAGACAAGCCCTGGTAAAAGATTCAAAGAAACTCCTAAGATCTTAAAAAGCCAATGAGAAGGTGAATATTCAGTTAGTTTATTATTTGAAAATTAATTCAGACTAGGAAAACCTAACTTCAGCTCTTTCAAAGTGTCACGGGAACAAGGATGGCCAAAAGAATATAACCCCCCACTCCCCCTCAAATGCGCACTCTGGGACAGGACATATGTGCCAGCCCCCGCCTATCCCAAAATCAAGAGGCAGAAATATGTAATCCCAAGTGATTTACAAACAAACAAACCTATGTTTCTGTTGCTATGACATAACACAATATTATTTTTTTTTCCTCTGATGTCATTTTTACAACATGATTTTGGAATTTCACTATTTTAAAACTTGGTTGCTATGACACATTATAGTCATTACATGGATTCATTTCCCACTTTCCAATGGACAAGACTATTTGTTTCAGTTTTATGAAGTTATATTATGGACAAAAGACACATAAAACATGCTGTAAATTCTAATAGCAGAAACCTGTTTAATGCCTTCCATTCCTTAAGTAAAAGTGTATTAGAAGAAGGGCTTTCCCAGCAATTACTCTAAAGGTCTCCACGCTTCCAGCTTTCTTGAGTCTTTGGAGCCTTATTTCTGAAAAAAGTGGTTTTGCATTATTCTCCCTACTGCTAGATGACCTCTGATTTCTTGCAGAGCCTCTCCAGGACTACCACGCTATCTAAACTTACAAATAATCACAAAGTGACGAATTCTTCCCATGAACAATAAAACATGGAGTGTACATTCTCCCCAGTATTTCCAGCTTTACAACTGGGGACCCAGAATTGCTGATGAACTGATCTCTCGCTTCAGCTTCATCTTCACAAAAGGCAACGCTAGTTTGGGGAAGAAGTTTTTTTCCTGTAGATTAATTTTTAATTACTGAAATACGTCATTTCAGACAGACGCACATTCAGAGGCTGACTTCCAAAAGAAAAATCCAAATACAAACTTCATAATGTACAATAACATCACTGAAATCCTTTTACGGATCCTTTTACCAGTGTACCTTCACAAACCACATGAAAGAATAAGCAGCTGGGAATCTGAGTCAGGAAGGTTACTGGGATAAAACATGTCCCCTGTGCAACAAACACACACACAGGCTGCACTGATGTATCGCAGGAATATTTTCATAATATGAAAAGCTGTGGCTCTGTCGTATTCAGTCTCAAAATTAATAATTGTACACGAACACAATACATCTGTGGGAGGAAAAAAAATCACTATCAGACATTTATGCTAGCATAATCATTTCTCAAACGTGCAAAAGAGATGATTTTCCACTTGCAATCACAAAGCTTTGCCTGGGCATTTGGCCTAACAACTACTCCATTTAGCTCTTAACAACTTGAACTTTCTGTTAAGTTTGATTAAAAGCAGTCTTACCAAATCAACTAATTAAGGTGCTTCTGCTACCAGCTAATAATTCAGATGACAACCAGACACAAAGCGTGTTGGCATGGACCATTACCCTCCAATTGCCTTAATCAGGACTACACATTTGCAGGATGGGTCTACACAAGCACAACCTGCTACAGACCCAGACCTACTTTGCGACTGAAATACAAAATTTTTTTAATCTTTCTTTCTTTTTTTTAAAAGGTTCAACATGCAAGCTGTTTCAAGGACCAGCATATAGAGGTATTAACCCTTTGATTATGATTATTTTGTGGGGTGTGCTGAATTAATGTTGAGTGTACTCAGTGGCAGCTATCAAACCAATCAATTCATGCTTATAGGACTGTTTAAGTCACAAATAATCAAAAATCATTTCTACTTGATCTTGAAGCAACCTTCTAAAGGAAGCACTTTTGGAAACAAATTGAGGGTGAAGGCTATGGGCTTTGCTTGTTCATGTTTTCTAGTTAGAAAAATAAAGCTGAATCAGTAGGTCCTAGGTACGTATTCTTGCCCTAGCTGGGAAGAAGAAAAGTAGAACAGAACAGACTAGATGTTTCTATAGACTTTCATTCTACTAAGAAACAGAGGATTACCTGTAGGCCTTTCTTTGGTTTTCCCCCAAACGGAAGAGCTGATGTGGAAAAGAACCAACTAGTGATCTTTGAAGAATGGAACTGGAGGGATGAGAAAGCACAATGGGAACAATCATCACTTGGAATCTAAGTAGAAGAGGAATGAGAAAGACAAATGCAAAGGCTGGAGCCCTTGATGCCTTTTTAGGAATAGCTGCAGATTTAAGCAAAGATGACTGCAGCTCATGTGAAAAACCTCCAGCAGGCTGAACAGGTCCCAGAGTTTCTCAGTTAAGTAAGGTACTGAGGGAAATTTCTAAGTCCTATCTATCATTATAAGCAAAATCTAGCTAGTTCACAGCACATGTCTGATAAAAGCTCAGGTATAATGAGTCTCACCAGCTTTCCTATATGACCAGTTTTTCCTTCTTTAAAAGCATATTTCACACAGCAAGACAGAAGACAAAAATTAAGTTATAGTGATCGTCAATGACATAGAATTGGCAGGGACAATTCAAGGACAGCAAGCAGCCGCTACAGATTTTGGACTTAATTTTTTGTTATAGATCCAATTTTTAAATTCATGGTGTTCCTTTAGAGTCCGTCAGGTTTATCTCTAGCAGTAGTTCCTTTAGGGCAAGCACTGCAGACAGTCTGCCTACCCTGAGGGAAACTAAGACACTTAGATGTGGGGCAAAGGAAAGATATTAATAATTTAAGACAATGGTCTGCCACCTCTAGGAGAAAGAGATAGTCTAAGTATGGAAACATCTAACTCTGAGCTTATGCTTGTCCTTCGTGAACTTTGTCTTTTTCTGAATAAGTTTACAGAGCCTTGTAGAGGATGCAGTGTTACGCTTGGTTTTTGGAGCAGTTCTTAAAATTATCACAGTGACTTGTTAACAGGGTTTCCTGCCACTCTCAAGGCCTCCAAAACAACAAGTCAAGTAGGAGGCAGCACCAACAAAAAAGGTGGTGGAGGGGGCAAATAATAGACCTCAGAAAAAGAAAAAGCTCTAGGAAAAGTATTTTTCCCCTTATTCTCCTGAAGCAAAAAAGCTAACTTATTAGCCAAACAGAAGATAAAGTAGTGAAAACAGTTTTCAGTGACCCAAATTCAAATTCTGGTTACCCTTTGACATTGGCTCTTACTCACATTTTGTATGAAGGCACACTTGGAAGGCTGCTTCTGGGCTACCAAAGATTTATTTTGAAACTACTTCCACTTACTCCATACTCTTTTCCTGAGCAGAGCAAACATTAATGTAACAGTTGTTCACCGGTACCTTAAACTTGGTATTCAATATTCACGTACATTACAAATCAACTGTACTTGGAAGCAAGAAAGAACAGATATGAACTTTAAAACTACCTTTATTATAAAAAGATGCTTAGGCTACTTTAAAATCAAGTTTTCTCTAGGTGTGGTAAACTACGTCCTTCCAAGACTAACTGGCACTTGGATCTGTTCACTATATATTCAGTTTCTTTTTCACTGGCTTGAAACCCAAGCTTTAAAATCCCAAGGTCTTCCATTTAATCAGAATGAGTTGTACATGAAATTTTGCTGCAATCTTGCTGAAAATTCACTACAAAAACCACTAGAAATTATCAATATCAGGACAGCATATTCATTTACCAAGACCACCCTAGATGGTGAAATAATACACTCCTCATAAGCACAGAAGCCTGGATTCAACAGATATTTAAATGAGAATCATTGAAAAATAACAATTATTCAAATGAATAAGAATTTAATTTTCAGCCTAGCTTTTGCACATCCATATTGCAGATTAGTTACTCAATCCTACTTTGCTTACGGTGGCAAAATATCCAACAAAACTGGGTATTGTACCACACAAACATCCTTTGCATAAATTCTTCCACACAAATATTGTCAGGGAATGATGACACAAGAACACAGCACTACTACAGAAGAAAACTAGCTGTTTACTCATCAGTTCAGCATCTCCTAACATTTGTAGTAAACCCATGATCATGACAACTGCCTTTTACCTCTTGAGCTAGAGTTTACTAATACAGTGAAATAAAAAAAAAAAGGGGGGGGAAGAAAAATAAAAAAAAAATAAAAAAAAAAGGAGTATATCTTTGAGAATAAAAGCACCAAACTAGAATAAACATTTTTATTCCTTTGGGATGTCTTCATGACTATACTACAGTTTGCCCACTACAGAGGAGGCAACCGGGAAGGCCGCTACACCTTAAAGACCGTCAACTTATCTTGCTCAGAATACTACTGCATATATGTCAGCTAATACGCTTCACCTTAAAGAAAGAGATTCTCACTGCCAGACTTAATAAAAATGTGCTATTTTACAAAAGACAACAACACAAAAGAATTAAGGGGCCCCTTGGATGTGAATTGTGAATCTCAAGCCCAAGTGTACAAATTCTGATACAACTCATCTTCTGGAGTCTACTGACAGCTCCTCAGAAGAGCTGTAATGACTGACAGATGTGAGCACTTAAGTACACTGATATACTGGAGGAGTTGCTGGAGGAGAAGGCTAATAAAAGCATACATTGGTGAAGCTTAGGAAGAGAAACAAAAAGCAGAATTTAGGAGAAAACAAACAGCACACATCTATTCATTCCATCTCATTTTATTACGTCATAAAGGATGAGTGTGACCTGCAAAAATGGATTCTCTCTTCCCCTTAGCTGTACAAGACACTACTAAGTAGTGGCTAACTGAAAAACATGGTGAAGGCCACAGGTACAAGGATGAAAGGAATCAGATGTAGAAGGGAGTTTCAGTCCATATGTGGACCTACAACTGTTTAATTTCTTCCATGTCTTTTCACCTTCCAAAGCTAACTTTTCCATGATAGCTCTTTGGGAGTTCATTCAGTCAAAATGTACCAGAAACTGATTTTCAGTGTCTAAGAATGGCTTACCTGATGGTGAGTACAGTGACAGAAACCCCTAGTGAGTACCAGCACTTTATGCCCCCAAAGTCCATTTCTGATTGAGCGATTTAGTAAAGCTTCTAAGACTAAAGTAAGTTTTAGTTTCAGAAGCCGTAAGTTGAGCAGACCCTCTGCTTGACATTGAGTGTCCAGCTGCTGGCTGTTTTCAGAGAAAGTTACTTCATTAGCTCCTGCCAAGGAGACAAACACTTCCACTTTTCTGGCCCATGGGGAAAAAAAATAAAATTAACATTTGAAGCAAGTTGCTGAAAAGCTACTTGTAGTCAATCACAGCACCTACAATTATCAAAAAGGATGGTTTTAAGGACGCCATTCTGTTAAGACAAAACATAAACTGGCAATAACAATTCCACCAATACCAGGTTGGAACAAATCCCTAGGTCTACACTGAAATCAGTTACCCACATAACAAGGCAAATGCACACCACATCTGAAGTTACAAGATACGTGTTACTGAACTAAACAATATCAAGATGGCCAAGAAACAAAACTACCAGGAAAACAATGTCATCTTGAAGCAACTTGGGACCACATCTTATGTTCAATGCTTACAATAGCTAGAGATCTACATGGAGCAGGCTGCAGCAGAACAAAACCTGGTCTTTCGAGGCTTTTTATTGCTGCAATAATCCAGGAAAACTTAGGCATTTATCACCAACAAACAATTCTAACAGAACTAAAATATTATCATTCCTCCCACAAGGTAATGACAGAACGGCTAGAGCTAAATGGTATCCCATAACAATTTTACATGTTCCATTTCATTTAGTGATATTATAAAAGTGATGCATTGGCCATAGCACTTACTGTTTACAATCTGCAGCAAGCTATACCCTTCTCAAGGGAGATTAAATAATCAAGAAATGTTATTCGCACTATGTATTTGAGAAAAGTAGATCACTGCCAATTACAGATTCTTTCCTATACTAAGAAAGATGCATGCTAGCCTTCCTACATTAAGAAGACTGTATGGTAGCCTAGAAAAGAGTAGGAAAGAGAAGAGAGAAGATTGTCCAGATTAATTTGTTTCCCAGCTGAAAAGGAGGTCATTCATGCAATGAAAATAGTTTTCCTTTAGTCAAACAAGGTCTAAGGAGAAAAAAAAAAAACCTGAATGTTAATTCTGAGTAGCTGCTAGAAACACTTCATTATATGGAAAGAAAACTGAGAGCTCTAAAGAACCACACGGTGACTCACAGAACTACAACTGAAAGATCCAGAAGTAGTCAGATGGCAATTTTGTTTTCAGAGTATCCATTAGAAGTGAATATTGCAATGATAGCATTTGTACAAAATATTCTTCATTAATATTGCTTACACACTACTTTCCACTCAAAGATCACAGTGATCAATACAGGCTGTGATGAATGAAGTGTAAGACCTCCAGAAGACAGATGCTACATTATTCATTTTACAGATAAGTAAATGCAAGAATGAAAAATTAAGTGATTTGCCCTAGTCAGAGAGCCAAAAGCACAGCTGTGACTATAATCCAGATACCCTGGCTTCCAATGATCTGTTTAACCGCTAGACATTAGCCTTGCTAAAATGAAATGTAACCTTTCCCTCACATTTCACCCTCTTTCTAACAAGTCTGGCAAAGCTAGAATGTTCATTTCACATGGCTGATGTTTAAGAAATCCAAAACCTAAAAATAATTAAAAAAAAAGATAAACTCGACTTTACCACATGGATTACAGATCTCCCAAATCCCTCAGTGCAGGGCTCAGTTACTTGTCTCTACCCTCCCAAGAGCAGCGTCAGCAATAGCTCACAGATTTAAAGATGCTGGCCAGGCACAGGCTTGGTAGGAGGCATTGGGGTCTCACATCATCCCAGAAGAACACCTGCTGCAGTCCTGATTCACAGCAGGCACTTACACCCAGGAGCTGCCACCGCTGCCTCATCCAAACGAGAGGAAGAACTAGATTGGATCATCAGAGGAATGTACACTGCCCCAACAGCTGTTCCCATCTCACGTGAGCACTTACCTTTACAGAATCAGAGAATTGTTGAGACTGGAAAAGACCTCTGAGATCATCAAGTCCAGCCCATGACCCAATACCACCACCTCGGCCAGACCAGGGCACTAAGTGCCACATCCAGCCTCTCCTTAAAGCCACATCCATTCTCTCCTTGAACATCTCCAGGGACGGTGACTCCACCCCTTCCCTGGGCAGTGCATCCCAATGCCTGAGCACCCTCTCCATGAGGAAATGTTTCCTGAGATCCAACCTAAACGTGCCCTGATGCAGTTTCAGGCCATGTCCTCTCCTCCTGTCACTGGTTGCCCGGGAGAAGAGCCCGACCCCCACCTGACTACATCCTCCCTTCAGGCAGTTGTAGAGAGTGATCAGGTCCCCCCTGAGTCTCCTCTTCTCCAGCTGAACACCCCCAGCTCCCTCAACCTCTCCTCACAGGACTTTCCCTCCAGTCCCTTCCCCACCCTCGTTGCTCTCCTCTGGACCCGCTCCATCCCCTCAGGGTCTTTCTTGCAGTGAGGGGCCCAGCCCTGCACACAGGGCTCGAGGGGAGGCCTCACCAGTGCTGAGCACTGGGGCAGAATCACATCCCTGCTCCTGCTGGCCACACTGTTCCTGGTACCTTGAAGCTGCCTTCTTTAAGGCTCTTGGCACGGGCTGTGTGTTGCAACGGCCAAGTGACCCAAAGCTCAGTGAAAGGTTAAAAATGGCCGCGAGCACTCCTGTTACACCAAAGGTTTTCAGTGTGGCGGCAATTACATCTTACGCTGCCGCCTCAGCTCAGAACCTGTTCTGAGCTCGGAACCCGTTCAGCACAGATGAAGCAGAGGGGGGTCTACCAGCGCTTCAGAAACCCCTAACAGTCCTAAGGACTTCCAGGGCTAGCAAAGCGCTTAGACAGGAAGGGAGGGTAGACACAAAAACACCGACAGAAAAAGTCACCAGTCAAAGAAAGCTAAAGAAGGTGAGTATCACTTGGAGATGAAAGCAAGCACTCACAATTTGGTTGTCACCACTTACGACCTCAAAAATAAATGAGTAGGAACTTGAAAAACAGAATGTGCAACTAATCAGTTTTACTGCACAGATTTTTCAGATGTTCCCACAAATAGAAAGATCTCCTTAAGCGTTGGAGTATTTAATAGATATTTACAGTATTTACTCACTCACAGACTGAAAGATTACAGTTGGAGAACATATCAATCACTTAAGTGGGTTTTTTTTTAAAAAAAGCAAGAAACCAAAACTATATTTTAGATACCCATGCTTGAAAACATTTGCCTGAACACACAACAGGAACCTCTGTTACTTTACAAGCATGAGTAAAGAGGCAGAGATTTAAAATATGTATTGAAAAATCAAGACCTCTTTCCTAAACTGCTATGGTAAGTCAGAGCATAGATCTCAGACCCATAACTAAAATCAATCACACTTACACTCAAACATAAAACAAGTTTCAGGAAGAGATTACTCAATTATTAAGAAAGAACAAGGTTAAAAATCGCCTTATTGCAAAATCATGCCATAAAACAAGGTGAGGTACAACGTGTGCATTGCTACAGGTGTGTACTAAAACTTGTCAGCAGAAAATTAACTCTTCTTATAACATAAAGGTCAAGGCCACTGGAAATGTATCTGCAACAAAGCTTTTTGAAATGCCAGTGAAGTCAAATAGAATCACAGAATCATAGAAAAGTTTCAGCTGGAAGAGACCTTGGAGATCTTCGAGCCCAGCCTTTGTCCCAGCCCTATCAACCTACTGAACAATTCCCCCCCCAACGCAACATCCCCCCGTCTCTTAAACACCTCCAGGGATGGTGACTCAACCACCTCCCTGGGCAGCCTGTTCCAATGGCTGACAACCCTTTCAGTAAAGAAATTCTTCCTAATATCCGACTTGAACCTCCCCTGGTGCAGTTTGGATCCATTTCCCCTTGTCCTGTCACTCTCCACTAGGGAGAACAGACCAATTCCCACCACTCTACAACCTCCCTTCAGGCAGTTGTAGAGAGCAATGAGGCCTCCCCTCAGTCTCCTCTAGTCTAAAGAGCCCCAGATCCCTCAGCCGTTCCTCATACAACTTGTGCTCTAAGCCCTTTACCAGCTTGGCAGCCTGTCTCTGTACCCTCTCCAGCACCTCAATGTCCCTCTTGTAGTGAGGGGCCCAAAACTGGGCCCAGTACTCGAGGTGAGGCCTCACCAAAGCTGAGTAAGAACATCCAAAAGAAGGGCAAGTGGTTTATGCCGATGTTTGTTTTCAGCACAATACATCAGGTTAGTAGTGTACTCTGAAACAAATATGAATTTAAAAAAATTAATGGATTCAATCCTGCTGACCCTGTGCATGGTTATGTTCCTACTGGTGTTCCACAAACCACAGGCTTACAGAACTAAGCCTGAAGCAGCCCACTGAAAACAGTAACTCCCCCCACTCCCCATGCATATTACAGCTCCACCACAAAACCTCCGACAATGCTGCAAAACACTGTATTTAGACTTAATTCACAAATAAACCAGCAACTACTACACATTGAACAGGCTCTCAAAAGAGAACACTGATATCCCACTGTGAGACTCTGATACTTCCATGACTGCAGTAGAAATTTAGGAGCCCAAATACATTGCGCTTCAGTCCTCCTGTTCCCTGCATTCTGTCAACCGGCCTTAAAGTTGCATCCAAAAGCAGAAAAACATTTTCCTCTTGTCTCTGCTTTTAATAAAGAAAAGCAAAAGTCTTTGCTAAGTTTATCATAATATCACAACTTGCATTTTTAAACAATTCAACAAAATCTCTTCCACCAGCATTTTCTCAAGTCAGGTATTTTCCATTATTATTAACACCTTACTTTGTTTTTTCTACAAAAGTCTACTTAAAGCCAATATCTAAGTTGCCCTCCCAAAAAATAATGCTTCTCTAAAAAGCTGTGTTTGTGCCCTGAACTACTTTTGTTCACTTATGACAAATAGATTTAGAGCCAGGGAGCTTGAAAAAAAATAGTCTTGTTTTAAATCATTATACCCTAACTGTGGAGTGACCAAGGACCACTACACACTGTATATTCTTATCTATATATTCAATACATATTCTTATTCTTTAAAAAAAAAACAGCAGAATGTTTGTTCTGAACAAATGCTAATTTCTTTTACACCTGCTCAAAAATACTATGCATCTTAAACTTCAGTTCTATTACAATTGCTATATTTGCAGTTATAGCAAACACAGTTCTATCAAACACAACAACAAACAAACTCCACCAACTCCCCCAAAAAACCCCAAACCCACAGCCTAATGCCCTTGGAAAATCGTATTTTTTTTAAAAAAAAAAATCTGTTAAGTCTCTGGCATTTTATTGTTTAAAAAAAAATGCCGTCAGTTTTCACAGAGAAAACACTGCCCAACAACCCCAACTTCCGCTTACTGGCAGAAATGCAAGTCTGCCTTAAAAACACGAGTGGATAATCAGCTTAGCAACCCTAAAAATCTCAACAATATATAAAACCTCACAGCTCCCAGCTGGATAGTCCAAAACAGACAATGTTTTCTGAAGCTCTTAGTAACAAAATACACAGTTTAGAGCAGCATCACTCTGAGCTTTTATGTCAATTGGCTCCGCTCTGTTTTTTGCCACTGTTTTCCTTATAATACAGTTCTTAATATTAAAAGCTTTGTGAGGCTGCCACACTTCTTCCACTACCGGAGGATACTTTTTTATTTTTTGCACGGCGCATGGGGAAACCCATTCATCGCGTCGCAGCACTACAGCACAACAACTTCTGAACGACAAGAGGAGAAGGGAAGGGAAAACCTGTTGCTGCGAGGAAATGAAGAACCTGGAGCAGACAGCTTATCGCCCACGCAGGAAGATCTTGGAGCGGAGAGCTTATCGCCCACGCAGCACCCCACGGCAGGGTTTCCCCGGGAACATGGGCCCCCCCCCCTGCCGCAGCCAATGTGCCCATCGGCGATGCTCAACCCAACCCAGCGAACCTCAAAACTTCCCACCAGTTTTGGCAACCCACTCGAGGGGCCTCCCGAGGTGTTTCCACCGCTGAGGCCTCGGCACCCCCGGACCCCCACCGCCA